>NW_009696949.1:0-11436 GCF_000703405.1 Apaloderma vittatum
GGTGCCTATAGGGCCCAGCACGGGGTGCCTGCAGGGTGCCTATGGGGCAGCGGTGCCTTCCGTGGAGTGTTTCTGATGAACATGACAGGTTTGTCCCAGTTAGACGGGAAAATATCGTTCCCATGTCTGTATACACAGACAAATTCTAGTTTAGATGGCAATGGGGAAATCGGAAATATCTGTTCTTTTAGTACGACCACCCTTCCACTCCAAGAAAAAAAACCTACCGGGTAAAATCATTGGTACAACTTCGCAAACCGCATTGCCTTTATGCCAACCACAAAATAATTCTCACGAAACTTCTTCAACACCTACATCGCTTCTGAAAAGTTTCCAGATTTCCAGCTACTTACTAGCACTTTCCATAAGCATTTAACGCTGTCTACAGACGTCCTCTGGCAGAACTAAAACCCCCCGCGCCAGGCCCGGTTTTCTTTTACTGACTAAATAACCAGCCCAATCGCTTCGCAAGCTGCCGCCTGCTTCATCAGAGTTTTTCCAGCTGATCACGAACTACGTCCAGGACAACGAGCGAACGCCTGGTTGAGGTTTCCCTCTCCAACAGGCACTCCAGGGCACAGTCAGACCAGAAAGGCGCCGTGCTTGGTTTTTAGAAAACTTTGTATTTTGAGAGGTTCCACACGATTGTGCCTCTGTCTTAGGCACGCACTGTGAGGGAACCCACCCCCTACCAGACTGGCATCCGCAGGAACAAATTACAATGTTTTGTTCTCCTGCCTGGCTACAAATCTCCAGCCCTGGCTACAAATTCTTTTGTTGATCAAATGCATTAAAAAAGGAAGGAAAAAGGGAAGTCCAGCAGTCCACAAAAGCGGGAGCTGCAGGGGAAGGTCGGGCACCTGGCAGCCCTGAGCCCTCTAATTTGGGAAAAGCCGTTACCTGCACCTCTGAGAGGGGGCCAACATGATGGATTGAGAAATATAAACCCAAGAACAACTACAGTGGGCAACTTAAATTCAAATTATTAGAAAGTAAATACCTGGCAAGCGCTACTCTACTGTAAACACAATCTTTACAGAGTATCCCTGAAGAGCTGTATTTTTCTCTAAATTTGCATATTTTTTTACTCTACGCGGTTATGACTGCTAAGTGCCTATAAATGTCACGAAATCCAAAAGAGAAGAAAAATAGAAAATCAAAGTCACACTTATAATGTTATGAGGGACTCATTTAAAATCCTACCTGATTTGCTCTTTCGAGGTCGGTCATGATCATCTCGATTTCATCAGCCCTGGGAGAAGGAGAGAGCAGAAGCACTGTTACCACACCACGAACGCCAGCGAGTTCACGCACACTACACTTGCAACACTTGTACGAACAAAACCGATTTTTGGTCTTTTTTGTGAAGGACACAGTAGGACTGGTCAGCCAGTCTCTTGACTGGTGAAATCCTCTTGGGTCTCAGCTCTGTGGACTGGCTTCCCAGTCTCCAGTTCCTCTGCCTGTTCCCTTTTTGCAATGAAATAAGTGTGTTGGGGACTGCAGACGTTCATGAGAGTTTATGAAGATCTTCCTCTCCAAACCTTCCGCAGAAGGGCAGTGTCATCCTTCCGACGTGTCACAAGTGATAATTATGGAGAAGTCAAAGAGACTAAGAAATTTAATTTCATATTATGTAGAAAAGAAGGGAGGTTTGACACAAATTCACGAAAGTCTAAATTTAGATTCAGGCTCTTAATGCACTTTACAAAGCTAAATAAAGTCAAAGGGTTGGAAAAACTACTGAAATAGTCAAGGAAAACTAGATCCTTCTCAAACACAGGTGGCAGCTCCCAGCCCTGCCCCCGTAAAACCCACCATTTCTAAGGTTCACACAAATGGATCCAATCCTTAAGCAATCTTTTTTTAACCATTGTGTTGAATCACGGGTGAATATTTCATATTCACGCTCTCACTGGTGAAAGGCACCGGGAGAAGGTTTGGGATCGCTGGAACAAGCCATATTACTTCTCCCCAGACGTCCTGCCTGTTGTCCATCCCTGGGCCATATGGAAGCAATAAACCCCGTCCTCATCTCCCAGGAACAGCAGCTTTAACCAGCAAGTCCTTTTGCAATCTGCCAACACCACAATGTCTGCTTTGTGCTTTGAATCTGTGGCAGATCACTATCAGTGAAAGCTGTGAAGTGCTGGGATTCCCTTCCTCTGCCCGTGCAGAAAAGTCAGGGTTTGTTTTCCTGCAATCCATTTTTCGACGCAGGTGTTTGCTGGGAAAGATGGTTAATTGAAGAACATCAGGGTGCTGGCACACTCCACGCTGGATCATTACACTCAATACTGACTCTTCAACAGCATTTCAGGTTTCTGTGTGCACACTCAGGGAAATGCAGTAAAAGATCATAATAAGTCAATGTGTATGTATATAAATGAATGGAAAATTATTTTTAATTACAGCCTTTAATGTTGTCGGGGCAACATGAACTGCCTTTGGAGAAAACCTTTTTGGACAATAACGGAAAACAGATTAACACGCGTTTTCCTGTGCGCAAGAAGCTAATGTGCTCTTATATTCGAAAGAAATGCACACGATGCTTTGAATTAATAATAAATAACAGACATTAGTTACGGAATGAACTACCACTCCTTGGGCCAGGAAGGATTCAAAGCGTGCAGGGAGCAGCCAGAAGCCAAGCCTGGAAGGGTTAATGTGAGCCCAGAGTAGCCCTTTGGATCTCTTCAGCCTCTGTAGCTGTGAAGCATCTTTTGTTTTGGACTCCAGCCCCAAAACCCTTGTTAATCCACTCAGGGACATCACAGTATTTCACATGGCAAAGATGTCCCTAACACCATGCAAGCGACCCCGTTACGTATCCATAACAGAGATACGAGGGAAGAGAGTGTCCTAACTCACCAAAAAAAAAAGTTCCCGAGCATTTTACAAATATTTTTAGCCAGTATAGTTTCAAGATCCTCGTTATATAAGCTGCGCGTTCAGGCTGAATTTATGTGTGAATGCCTCAGGTTACCCGGAGCCAGTAAACGACGTCTGGATCATGTCACGCGCCTCCCGGGCCAGCGCTGGGAACGTCCCAGCCCAGCAGGGCGGCTGCAGCTGAAGAGAACCCGGTTTCTGCTCACTTCCCTGTAGGCTTTGTAGGCTTTGGAGAACAGTCAAATCACGGCCTTTCCTCCCAAAACGGAGCGGTGGGGGGGGTGTGTGAGTGCCAGGTATCAGTGTGAAAAACCTGAGAGGATTTAAGGTCTCAGAAGCACAAAGCCCTCAGTCTGGGAGAGAAGGAGGGTTGTGCTTTGGTTCAGCCAAGGGAACTTCTATCTTCTGGAGAAAAGAAGGTGACTGATGCAGAAGAGACGAGTAGGAATAGGCAGAAATGTGAAAGGGTCTGGGCTCATCCAAGGACCTTTGGCCACCTTCAAAGATCGCAGAAGGGAGCCAAGGGTGGGAGACAAACGAAGAGAGCAGAGCGAGAAGGAACAGAGGGGTTCAGCTGAAGGCGTCCCTGCCCATGGCAGAGGGTTGGACTGGACGACCTTGAGAGGTCCCTTCCAGCCCAGCACATTCCATGTTCTGTGATCAAGGCCAAAGGAGCAAGGGCAGGTGGGAGCTGGAGCAGCGAAGCACAGGAGCATCCTGGCCCCCTGAAAGGCTGAAACACGGGATGGTGCCTGAAAAATGAGGCAGAAGGACACAGGACAATCCGGTTTTGGTAATGGACAGAAGTACGAATACTGACACTCAGACGCCACTTCAGCTGGGGCCGGGATTTCAAAGCTCAGTTACAGCGCTGATATATGCAGCCAGTTACAAAAAAAAGCAACCGAGGATACAGAACGCCATAAAAATGACATTTCTGCCCGTCGGTGCACACAGGTAATTCTGACCAAACCCAGCAGAAGTGTCAAACTGTAGCCACGGGCCAAACTGTCCCTTTGTCCTTGTATCCAGACACAGCAGCTGACCGACTCTGCGCTCCCCTTCCCCTCATGCCTTGTCACTACCTGGCTTTTCTGCACACCACCCCTCTCCGCACACCAAATAAAAGGGTGCAGCACCTCCGAAAGCCTTCAAGCAAAACACCTCCAGCCTAGCAGTCTGCGCCCCAATGGAGGTTAATGCTGCAACCATAAATGTTATCTTTAAGTAAAGTAATGAATTAAATTACTCTATATTCTTCTCTAGCAGAAGCATCAACGGCATTCAGCAGAATCTTCGAAAGGAATTCAGTCTTTTCACTTTAAAAGCTCAACTACCACATCACTAGCTGGCACTCAGCAGTCTAAAATCACTTATTTGAGAAAGTCTCTAATAGCTACATTCACTGTTTGCTCAGCAGAAGTATTTATTATAAAATAAATTACAGTTCTCACACCTTTTATGCACTCACAGGAACAACTTGCATTGATTTATTGTTTACAAAGCACCGTGCTGAATTCAAACCTGCATGGTGCGAGCAAACTCCGCTTTGCCCACGGCATTAGTCCCACATGGGTCAGTTTTGATGTATTCACCACCCGCCACATCTGCTCATTTTCAGCCCTTCCCATTCCAACATTTCTCTTTATCCCAAGGGAACAACTCGACAGGCAGAACGCCATCCAGCTCAAAGCTGCCAGCATCTTGTCCGGCTGGTTTTCACTGAAAATCTGGTGGGAATGGTCCAGTTTAGCAAATCTGTGGTTAGACTGACTCTAAATTTCTGACCAAAGCCATTTCACGTGAACTAAACTCACTCAGAAGAGCCACAGATCTGATGAGTTCACTTTTTAACTTCCTTCCTGAACACAGCCAGTGACCCGGTCTCTTCTGGACTATGCCTGGACTCCCCCAACAGCCCAAGAGCTGAAGGCAAGGACGGAGCCCCCAGCGTTCTGTGTTTCTTCAGACAGAGATCGAGGCTGCAAGGAGACCTTCTGCAAAAACACACCAATATTTCCCACGTTTTACAGCAGATTTCAACCTTGCAACGCAACATCATTCAGCATTCGTCAAGGGTGATCTTCCTTAACATGAAAATAGACCATGAGAAAGAGAGTGGGTCAAAGCTCTTTTCCAGAACAAACATTATCTACGCTGTGTTTTCTCATTCCACAGACAGTATAATCATTTATCTGATCTAATTCCTTATAATCTCTGCGTTAGAGGAGCAGTAATCATGCAAGCAAGACAGTTCTTCGATCTGTATGACAGAGAGCTTGGTCTAAGTTTCAACATTAGAGAACTTAGGAAATCACATTTTAAGGCCAAGCCTTTGGAGCTACAGAACAAGCACCATCAAGCAAAAAGAATCCAAGTTGTTGAAACAGCACGACCATGAAATATTCTATTATTTCTTCTCTTGCTGCTATGTTCGAAGAGAACACCAAAACACATTAAAAGCTATAGATTTTACAAGGTATAAGCTTTTACCAGTCATGAATGAGCCCTCAGAACTGACACGCCATCTATAAAAAAACAACTTAAGGAGTTTAAAAAACCCCACAACCACCCACTTCTCAATTCAATTGCTTATGGGAAATAAAAACTGCAGAAAGGCTCAATTTTCTTTTTAAGATCAAGATAACCGATTAGGTTTGAACAGCATAACAAGCAAGCAGATTCAAGAATTGGTGGCACGGCAGAAGCTCCGTTCTCTCGCTAAATGAAATTAAATCAGACGAAAACCCTGAACACCACGAAGCGATTCACCTGCCAGCAAGAAGAATCTGAACTTCATGATTAAAATCCAGTTGATCCAACTCCTTCATTTAGAGACCAGCTTAAAGAGGCAGAAACAATTCCTTTTTTATTAACATGACAAGCGAGTGGTTTGCCAAATCTTGTGGCTACAGCCCCCTGAACATTCAAACTTACTGAACCTTGAAGGAAACTGCTGTTGGATTCTTTATACGTGGAAGAACTGAAAAATACAGATGACACTTTTGAAATCGCAGTCAGCGGCGTGGCCAAGAAACTTCACTAGCAGGGCAGATTAATATTCTGGTTTGGCAAAAAGCAAACAATGTCTTTTCCCACACATTTGTTTTCTTTAAAAACACGTATAAGTTTACTGGTCGGAGGGAACGGTATGTGGAGCCACTGGGGCTTGTTAAAACGTTCTAATTACCAAAACATTTACGCAGGCAATTTCAAACTAAAAGCACACATTATCAACTAATGTGCATTTATGCTTAATTAAGGAAAAAAAGAAGAAAAATCCTACTTGTAACACATATCTGCGGTTGTCAGAGAGCTGGCTTTGGCCAAATTAGGGAAACAGCCTCTTAAAATTAGAGGCAGCGTAACCCATAGACCTATAACCTGTGCTGGCACGAGACAAAACGCGAAGAGTTATTTGGGATGTTTAGGAAGGGAAGGAAAGAAGAAGGGCCAGAGTGTTAAAATAAAATAAAAGAAGCAAAAAAAAAAAAATAGCTGCGCGTTGAGTTTTTTTCAAGTTTCAATAAAATTTTTATCAGGGAAGGTTCCTGGGCCTAGGAAGTAATTTCGGATCACTAAACAACGTCAAAATCGCCTGCAGCCCAATGATCACAGCATTCACTCAGGGCACAAGAGCATTCCAGCATTTGAATATTCAATTCTATTTTTTTTTCTTGGAGCGAAAAAGAAGGATGGCCAATTCCCTATCCAAACGCCAGGCTTCTTCTAAGCTCTGCAGGTAGATGCGCTCATCTAACCCCTGCACCTCGGTGACCACGCCGAGGTGCCCGTGGTGTTGGCTCCCTTAATTTCTGTGAAAGAGAGAACCAAACGCTTTCTTTGAAGCTCTTGGAAAGTTTCCAGTCGGAGGTAATATAACAAAACCCCACTACATCTATTTTTTCTTGCACCTTCTGAGTATCATCGCACACGTATTTTAGGCATTTTTAGAATTCATAATGATTCTAATCCAACAAACATCCATATTAGATAAATCCACTTTTACTGGTAATACAACCTTCCAAAGCAAGAGACACGAGGGTTGTAAAAAGAAAGGAAAAAAATGTTATTTCAGCATAACCGGCACAGCACGACAAAGGGCAGGAACTCACACACTTTTTACTACTAAGTTCTCAAATCTACTTTTCAAATTGCAAGAGCTATAGGTTAATATTTTCTTTCACAGCAACCCTCTAAGGATCTTCAGATCAGATAATCCTTTTTCCAATGTCATATAAATCCAGGCCTCTTGTAAAAGAATTTCTCTGTTCAGGGATTCATAAATCCACCAACTTCAGTAATGAATTGGGTGTTTCCTTTCCTAGGAACTCGATTGAAGAAAAAACCCTCTCTCTGCTAAGCAGTGAAACACTGAAGGCTTTAAATTGAGAGATCAAAGCAGCGCTGGCTTCAGGTGCTCCGGCGATTACCCAATCCATCATCTGGATTAATCTGGGGAGCGGTGAAATGTCCGCTGCACATTGTGCAGACCCCTCTCGGCCGTTACCCTCTACTAAATCAAGTTCCTCCCCCAGGAAAAAGGAGAGAGACTCAACAACGCTAACTTTTCCAGGCTTTTTTCTTTTTTTTGGATTAGAATGAACTCTTGTTTCCCCTCACTGCTAGCCGTACAGCGCACCGCATACAGATTCGAGCTGAGAAAAATAAACGAAATCTCACGTACAGATTTCTCATCAAGCGTGCTGGGTTAGTACCGTCAGCACCGGGATCGAGCAGTCGCGCTGGCAGCGGGTACCATCTTCAAACAAACGCAGGCCTGGGCGCTTGGAAGATGTCAGGTGATCACTGAGCATTGATAAAGGTTAAAGAAACTGCTTATACAGCCCAAGATACTGAGCAATAGCTGGACAAGACAAGAATCACCTCGATCGTTAGAAGGAGAAGACTCTATAGAATAAAATAGCTTTCCGCCCACAGAAAAACTGCTTTTTAAGAAAACCTGCAGAGCACTTTGTCTTCTCTTTCATGGCTAAGTCAGGGATTCAAGGATAAGAAAATCATGTTTGCAATTACAAAGTTTTCAACGCAACGGAAATCAGCTTTATTGCAGCGATACACGAGGGAGAAGGAGTATTTTCTCAATCGTTTCTACAGAGCGAAATTGATAGGAGTGACACTAATTGATACACTCAATAAAATCTGAAGAGAAAAAGTAAGAATTATATACAACAGACAGCACCAACTCGCAGAACCCCAGAGCCGTGACTCCGGTTCCACAGACACGACCTCGGCAAACTGCAAAGCAAAGCCCGCTTCACCTCAGCACCCGGCCTAAAGAGAAGGTGCGCTGCTGGTACTGACACCAGCCCAACAGAGCAATAAATGGGTCACCTCTCAGGCGCTGACAGCGCTGCTTTCCTACCTGGCACACAGGGACACACCTGCACCACAGCCTAGCTCCCCACACCGCTCACTCCTTCATTTCAACAGCTCTTACTCGTGTTTTTCTCTTCACAAGAGCAGGTCTCTTGAGACCTCTGTGTCCAGCCACCACGCTGCCCATCACAGAAAGTAAAAGGAACGTCAAGAAATTCTTTTTCTCCCAGTCTCCAGATCACACACGTCCTCTTTCATGACATATACTTGCTTTACCCTCCAGTGCCCCATGAGTAGTATTAAAATCACTAATTAGGAGCATCATGATTTGGATCGTTCTGGGTTTCTTCCCGCCTCAGACCACCGGTGACAATCCTTTGGGCTACAGGGACATTCAAAGAAGGCTGCTGAAACATTTGTGCACCTGAAATTGCAGAAACAAATAACCTTGTTTAGGTGGACCTAAAAATGAGATTCCACTTCTGAGGGAGCTGGTGAGAAGTCTGCAACCCCATGAGCCGTGGGCTCCTCCTCCCGTAGGCTCTAGCACCCTCAGGCAAAGAGAGGAAGGAGTCCCAGCAATTCAGTTTTGCCGGAACTATTCTGACCTGTCTTTAGACACTCTGGAGTAACAGAGAAAGACATTTCTGACGTTTAATTTTTGAGGTGTTTATGCCCAAATCCCACTTGCATTCATGTCCTGAGAGGGAGCTACTGCACCGCAAGCTGTACAAACCCCCCAGACCTGCAGGATCCAGCCCTCAGGGTGAGGAACACCATCTCCAGGTTCAAGTTTTGCCGAATATTCATGCTCAGAGGAGCCAATTTAGAACAACAAATGTTTCCAGCTGCCTTCCTGGCTGCTGCTGAGCCGCACTGTGCCATCCCCGGGTAGCAGGAGTCACTGCTGGATCCCACACCACGGCCCTGAGGATTTTCTAACAATGCAAGATGACACAGATGTGGCAAACTCTCTATTTCGTCATGCCTGCTGTTACAAACTGGAAGAGCTTGCCACAATTCCCCTCTCCTGACTTCAGCTGATTCAATAACCTACCAGAATTTAAACACAGACACCCTTCCCTCTCCCTCACTTGCACACAAAGCATATCAAAAGCATGGAATTACTCCTGACTTGGCCTTGAGCAGCCAACATGATGTCAATTTTACATGTTTTATAAAGCAACAGCATGTAGAAAGCAACTCAAATGCAGGTCATATCAAGCATGTGACCCGCAGAGCAATCAAAGGCTGCCTCAAACTGTCATTCAAGGTTCAATCTTCTTCTTGCAGGAAAAATGAAACATCTGTGGCCCAGAGAATTAAGTTATGTATTGCATAATTCATCTGGTGTCTGCCACGGCAGCCATTTTAATGCTCTAGTGATAAACATGTTTGATTATTTTTGTTTTGTTTCCTGTCGCCTCCATGGTATTTCTATTTATCTACCCATACTACAGCGCCGAGTGGAGATAACAAACACACAAAACAATGCTCCAGTCGGCCGATAAGACGTGGGAAATCAGCAGTCTTATTAATCACATTAGGGCAGCATCATTATTAAAACTTACATTCCCTGTACTCGTACTCGCTCTGGTTCTTTTGGGTGCTCTCTACTGTTAGATTCAGCGATGAAATTACTGTTTCCCAAGGATCCAAACACAGGCTTTAGAGGTCTTTCTAACAGAAAGCTGCTCCTCTCGTACACAAAGCAAGGGGTTTCCCATCCCCCTGTTTCTTTTTGATCCCGACAGAAGCATCTCGACGCAGGCAATGCAGAGGACCCCGCTCTTCACCTCTTCCACTAGCGCATCTGTGAGAAACCCTACCCTAAAGAGAGTCATTTGGGGAAGTGATTGCTTTATTAATGGCACCTTAGCTGAATTTACTCCCAGCCTTGTGAACCCAAACGCCTTCTCACCTGCCACGAACTTCACTGGCTTTCAGAACACGTCCCTGCGGAGCGGGTGGGAACTTTAACCCTCGGCCCCCACGCCTGGCGCTCTGGGTGCTCGTTCCCACCGACCATTTCTGCAGCCTACCCAGAGCCGCACAAGTCAGTTGGCAATTAAACAGAGCAGCCGTCACCTGTGCAAAATTTAATAAACTTGGCCAACACCGTCTTGCTCCAAAAGGGCGCTTTGTGCCGGCCTGATGGAAGAAAACGGGCAACAGCCTCTGAGGTGGTGGGATCAGGTGTAGAGTTACTGATTCTCACGATCTGGAGCCTACAGGTTTCCCACAGCGAGCAAAATCCTCATGGTAAAGCAAGAAGTCAGCACGACTACAAAACCTGGTTTGGTAGGACCAGAGTTGTACCTGATACCCGCGTGCTGCGTCCTGTGATGCTCTGCGCGGAGGTGAGTCAGCGTGTAACATAACACATCCTCCCGTGAGCCCCAAGACAAATAAAGCCCCGCTTCCTCGCCATTGTTCCTATGACAGTACCCATTGTAGTAATATCAGCTGTCCCATCTGCGCTTCGTAGCCGCCCCCCGTCGCTACTTCCTCCTGCAATGTTTCTAGGTCACTCCCTCATGCCCTAAATGTCATCTCTTCACCCCCTGGCCCACAAATGGAAACTCAGACCTTGGATGGTTTCCAGCCACACGGACGTGGCTGACGGGGCAGCGAGCAGAGAGGCCACCGCCGCTCCCCCAGCCCCCAGCACTCCTCTCCGAGCGATGATTTCTCTCTCCTACCCAGGCCCAATTCCTACAGGAGTCACCAGAGCTCCCTGTGCTGAGGATTCCGAATGCTGTTAATGAATCTTTCAGTCAATCATTGGTTTCCAAGTTCATTTAGGAAGGGAAGCGGCAAATCGATGCCCGGGCAGGCAGGCAGCATGACAGACCAGGTCATGGAAGCTTCTCCTCCTTCTCCACAGTCGGGCGAAAGTGCTGCTGCCCAGAGGCATAAATGGCGTTTTACTTGAAAAAAAGGCGTAACAAAGTCTTAACTGATTAGCTCAGCTGCTCGACAACTTGGATAAGCTGCTTTATAATTGTTTCTCCAAATAAATAATAATAATAACAGATAGTTTGGCATTTTGGAAATACAGCACCTGCAGCAATTTACCTATTTTTAGTCATGGAGTTAAAAAAGATAATTTATCCAAAATTAGAAACCTTAATTGCAGGCATCTTAGGTGTCATTCTTTTTTATCAGAATGGCAATACTTTAAACTGTGAAGAATCAGCAGGA
>NW_009696949.1:11448-43691 GCF_000703405.1 Apaloderma vittatum
CTGTGATTAAAGATCTTCTAAAAATACACAAAAATATTACCTTAATAATGTCTCTGGAGTTACAGTGTGTAAAATCAGTACCTATATCTTGGTAAGTTCATGGGAGTATTTTGATGGGGTTTTTGTGGTTTTTATTTTCTTTTAGAATCACCACATCACACTTGAAAAATTACTTTAGGTTTTGAGTAGTTATAAGCCCAAAACGAACAATCTCCCCTCATTCTACATCAATGCTAAAATCACAAATTTCTGTATGTTTGTGTTCTTTAAACCACAAATAACCTCAAAAATTGGACACAGTTTGCGATTTTTACTATGGCAACACATCCATTCCAGATCGATCTTCAGGAGTTTCTTTTCAGAGACACTTGGCATCTCTTCCTCTCCTTAACTGCAGAAGGAGTTGGGAAGCTCAAAAATTTGGAAAATCTTGGTATCTATTCGTTTCTGCGCTAACTCACTTGGTATCTCTGCCCATCACCATAAGATGCTCTCAGCCTATATTCAGTGGAACAGACTTAAGTCAGTTTGAAAACACTGTAGAGCAGGCTGTACTGCACAGGCACGTATCAAGGGAAGACGACTGTTCACCACCAGAGCCAGGACAGGCCATCAGCTCCTACCTTGTGGAGAACCATAATTTTCCAGTGGCCTGAACGTGTATGAGGGTAAATACACCAGACTAAAGAAGAGAAATCCATACCCGTCCCAATCTTAGCTGAAAAGTTCCAGATCTCTGAATGACCTGTCCCCTTGACCCAGTCTGACTTTGGTAACTGGTACTACGGAGCGTAAGACAACATCCTCCGTGGCTTTTTGAAGGATTTACTGGCATGGAGCGAGACAAATATGTTCACTAGACCATTAATCTCCAGTTTGCTCTTTCTTACCAAGCTGCTTTCGCATCCCTAGACGATAATCATAGAATCACAGAATCGTTTAGGTTGGAAAAGACCTTTGAGATCATCGAGTCCAACCATTATTGAACTCTACCAGGCCCACTTCTAAACCATGTCCCTGAGCACCATATCTAGACAGCTCTGAAATACATCCAAGGATGGCGACTCAACCACTTCCTTCACCTTTTGCCTTTATCGATGTTCACGGTACATTCTGAGTAGGTTTCACCTTCCCCATGAGCTGTGCTGAGGATTAACAACCAGGACGATTGCTATCTCTATAATAAGGTATCCAATTACCAATATGGTTTTCTCTCTTCCCAATTTGTTCCAGCTTTTCTCTGAACGGAAACACTACTTCTGTAAATTGCCACCATGTCATCACTTTGCAGTTTCGGTTTAAAGCTATCGATAGCACCAATCTTGCTGACCTGAGCGAGAATGCTGTGAAAAAATAGAGAGAAAGAATCAAAGCACGGGGAACAGGAGATCACAGAATAAAGAAAGCAAACTGGAGGAAGGAGAAAAGGCAGGAATTGCCCAAATGTGCACAAGCATCAGTTCCTTATTACTTAATGGAGACAGATGCCTGAGACACAGAACTGCCTCCTGCTCTTCAGGTCAAAGAGTTGCCTTCCTCTCCTTCCCTTTCCTCCTCTAGATTTGCTCCCACTCCAGAAGCAGGCTCAGCCTCCAGTTGCCCTCAGGAGTCTTACTGGGTGAGGGAGCTGAACGGTGGGCTGGCACCAGTTAGATCACAGAATCACAGACTGGCCTAGGCTGGAAGGGACCTTAGAAATCATCTACTGCAACCTCCCAGCCAGGGGCAGGGACGCCTCTCAACTAGGCCAGGTTGCTCAAGGCCTCAAACAATGCTACGGTGCGAATCCGCGCGGCCTCCCTACAGCCGCCTGCACCAGCCGAGTATCAGGCGTATTTGATTTTGACATCTTTGTGGAATACATGAAGTTGCTCAATTCTTTTCTAACTTAAGCCTCTGGTTGTATCGGATTATGAGAGATGCTCGCTAGTGTGATTGACAGACTGCCTTGTCTACACAGCATCTGAACCAGATAAATACTAGATAGCAAAATTACTTTAAATAATCCTTCATGGTAAACCCCAGCAACACCAGGCACTACTGCAAGCCTTAGAGCACAACAGCGCAGTATTTTCTAATTTAACCTTTTACAATTTTATTTGCAGAAACACTTCTCAAATTCCCTATTTCCC
Organism: Apaloderma vittatum; assembly: GCF_000703405.1. Taxonomy (NCBI): domain Eukaryota; kingdom Metazoa; phylum Chordata; class Aves; order Trogoniformes; family Trogonidae; genus Apaloderma; species Apaloderma vittatum. The sequence continues at coordinate 13,581 of NW_009696949.1, forward strand.
TTTCAACAGTTGTTTAGCCTTTAGAATGCTGCTGAAGTAAAACAGCTTCAGGCTCGACTGCTACTGTAGTCTGTGGTATAGAATTATTTGATTATTCTGTTTCAACAGTTAATACAATATTTCTACAGAAGGGGAGTTTGAACTGGAAGTAACAGTCTTCTATGGCTAACAACAATTTCTCAACATTTCTACTATATCTCAAAGATAAGCTAATGCAGAAGCCTCTTTAGTGGATGAAAACCATCCTTCCTAAACCCAACAAACAGCTGTAGCTGAGAAAGGAGGTAAGACAACACCAACCTGCCTTTTGGATTTTCCCATTTTTTAACGCAGCTCTAACTCTATTAACCCCGGGGTCCTAGAGCCCCAAACCCGGCATTTGCTTCACGAGCAAGTTCACGCTATTTCGACTTTCAGCGGCCACATACCCTTCCCTGGCTGTTCCCTGACCTCAGGAGGGGTAAAGGTAAGTTTATAACCGTACCAAGTGCCACACCTCCACGGCACGCCCCCCTCACTCCTGCTCCAGCAGCCCTGTTTCTCCAGGTGTGACACCTCTGTCCTGGCTCCGTGGTCCTGCCTGCGACAGCCGGGCTGATCCCTTGGCTGCCTGCCTTGGCCCTGCACACCAGGCTCCACGGGGCACCCTAGGAAGACATCGTGGTTGCAAAGATGCAGTTTTTCTCTCTGTCCTTAGTTTATTGGGTTCCGTTGGGCGCTTATCTGGAACTTCCCCTTCTTTTACCTTCAGCAGACAGTTCGTGCCATCAGCTCCCGCGCTGCTCGTGTAAAAAGTTCTACACTTTCCAAACAAAGCCTATCTAGTCTTCTGCTATTTACCCTGGGCTTAGCTCCTTTTAAGGCATTAAGCAGTAAATCAGTAATCCAGGGAACCTGACTTTGCTTCTGACATGTTATACAAACACAGAGGACGCAGCCAGACTTGCCGGCCCCGGGAGCTGCCCCGGGCTCTGCCTCCTCCCCCCTGGCTTGGCCCCGCTCGCAGGCTGCCAGGGTGGCATCACCTTCCCCAAATTAATCCGGTGGTGTAACAGAAATAAGACCACCCTGCTGTCACACTCCCAAAAAAGGAGGGTCTCTACAGGCAGAACACATGAATACATTGCAAAGCTCAGGGTGGTTTTCCTTAAATTTGCCAAAGCCTTCCACAGACTCTGTCCATGCACCTTATTTTCAAGTATGTGGCACAGGCAACCTTATGTACTACCCTCACTAAGCTAAGCTTAAAATACCAGTGCCACGTAGGTAGAAGACAGAAGGGAACAGGAATTAACTAGCAAAAAAAAGGGTCTGTGGGGAAATGTTAAATAAAAAAAAGCTTAGTCGATAAGGATACCAGACGATATATTCACCGAAAAACAGTAACAAAAAGCGTTAAGAGACAGAGCGAGGCTTGTCCCATCACACAGGAGGAGTGTCTAATCCCGACCTAGGTGAGAACCCGCATGTGCCTGGCGTGTCTCGCTGCTGCCAGTGCGACCGCCGCATCGCAGCATCACTGACGGCAGTGACAAAAATCAATCCAACAGGCAGCAAGACAAATAAGCCATCTGTATCACCACTGAAGTATGGTTTTGATCAATAACAGAAAATTAACTCGTACTCCTTTGCCAAGAAAATAGATTATTTAATCAGAGTACAGGCAGACAGAGATGTTACGTAATCAAAAATAGCTCGCTCTGCTATATTTAGTGGGCACTGTCTTTCAGCAAAGAGGGCAAAAGTACACCCATTATCAGTTACAAGCCCTGTACTGAAATGGTTTTCTGATGAGTTAAGCTGGTCTGACATACCTAACATCAAGATACTGTATATTTAAAACTACAACAACAACTGTGACAGCGTGAAGCCAGTAGGGAAAAGACGAGAAAGCCACGGCTGTCCGACAGACAGTCATCCCACAGGGTTACACGGATCGAGTCCCAGCTCACACTCCTGCACCAAGGGATCCACATGCAGTCACTTCTAACTCCCAGACGACCTGGAGTTTTCCATCAAAAGCTGGAACATCAGCAGGGGACATTCACAGTGCAGGACTGGCTGCCTTTCACAGTTATTTCTCTGATCTCTTAGCAATAACCAGTGGAATTGCAGGAATTTGCAGAACACACACACATACACACATAAATCACTGATTTAGACCATCAGCACAGGGCTCACCCGACGCTCCTGCAGCCTGCCCGGCTGCGGTGCGGAGCTACGAGCCTTCCCCCATTCCTGAGATCCACAGTACCTCACAGAGCAGCTCACAGAAATGCCTTCCCACAGAGGGTGCGCAGGATGTGAACACCGCCGCCACCACCGGTACTCTCTCCCTGTCTCCAGCCTCCCCACCAAACGAGAAACACCAGGGAAAAAGTGTCACGAATGCTGAAGTCGAGCACCTCTGGCTTTTGTGGTTTCGGCTATGGAAAAATTCGTATAAGGCATCAGAAAAATCAACAGTTTAAACTAACCGCTGGTTTATCGGTCTTCCACACTCTCAAATAAAAGTGAAAGAAAACCCCCTGTTCCTGACTGGAGCATGGAAACAAAGAACATTTAGCGGAACAGGCAGTGATTAACCTCAGGAACTACCATTTCTGACGTCGTTTTAGGTATCAAAACCAACGTGCAACTACAGCAAGTGGCATTGGCATCAGGTCTCTAGAGCCACAGCAGCTCTCTGAGACCCTGAACGCAAAGAAGTAACGGAAGATGGTGATTCTGCAGGGCCAGGCCAGGTATCTTTTTCCCTGGGAAGTCCATTTGAGACATTCTAGAGAAACAAAGGCTTCACACAGACAAAAATTGCCACAAAAAATACCACAGTATTTTAAGAAAGGCAGGAAAACAAACAGCAAAACCAGAAATGAAAGTCCGGTGCTTCAGCCCAACAGATCCCTTAAAGATCTCTCAAATGTTCAGGGAAGCTAGCAAGGAAAGAGGCACTATGCCCATTAGAAATAATAATAATAAAAGATAATTATAGCTGGCCCCAAATGTTAACAATTTAATAGTTGCAGGATCTAAGTACTGCAAATGACTAATGCGGGCAGCAAATGTATTTGCAAGAGCGTACACAACAAAGCGCTTAAAAGTAGAGAGCTCTGGAAAAAAAAAAGGATAAACTGTTTTATGACATAAGCACCTTGATGGAAGACCAATACCGCACAGTTTGGGAGCTCCAGTCACCTGCAGGGTTAGAACACTGCCGCTGTATCTTCACAATTCATACATGAATGAAACATGATGGGTGGATTTTTTTCCACCTTCATGGAAAGTCACAGCTTTTTCATGACAGTCATCCGCACGTAAAGCCAAGGAAAGCCTGCTCATAAATGCAAGTGACTACAACCTGGAATAACGAACAAAACTGCTGATTATTTACTATGTGCCACATTCTGTGTCTACTTATTGTCAGCAATATTCAAACCCACAACTTTAATCCTTATGCCCTTGCTGTGACTACAGTTCTACTTTTAATCAACTACCAGCATTTCCCCCAAATAGTTAATGAAATAGGAACACAGAAATCAATCCACTCCCCCATGTCTTGTGAACAAATGAAGAGCAAATGCTCTTTATTTTATTCAACTAAGAGAAGCCTACGTACACATAACTGGGCAGTCACCAGCTCTAGGTTCCAGGTGCATGTCAAAAAAGGACTTTTCTGCTTCAATCTGTGCGTGATGTGGTGAAGAGCGGAGTGCGACAGAGCGGGCAGGGGCTCTGCACACCCGTTTATCACGGAGAAGTCACAGAGAGCAGCAGTCTTTAGGTCTTCGGTTCCTTCGCGACTGATTTGCTGCTGAACTAAAACCAGCAGCTCCGCTGGCTAAAACTTGGCGGATATTTTCTAGTATCAAAGCCAGAAAATCTGTTGAGTAATGCTTTCATTCAATTTGCTCACGATGTTCTCTGTTGAATATATCTGATTTCATGCAAATGTGATTAAATAAATCAGACAATGCTAGGCTGTATCAAGTCTCAAGAGGTTCTAGTTCAGATGTGAAATACTTGCCCCAATAAGCACGGCTTGAACTAAACCTTGTGCGTTCTGGATTTTTATTACCTTCTTAACCTCAAAAAACCTCTGGCTGCCTCGTTATTTTTGTTAACATGGGTGTAACATCAGAATTACAGATTTTGCATAAACTGCCACACCGATTCAAAGGCTTTCCCAGTGTGTGAGGGCTGAAGAGAAATGGATGGGAATTGTAAAAGGAGAAATAAAGATGGCAAAACTCCCGCCGAGTATTTTGACTTATTTGGAGCTCCTGGCTCTTGGCACATAGAGCGATGAGGTAACAGGGAAACAAGTGCTGTGGCTGACATTTTCAGATACCAGAAATTGAAAGGAACCACTCTGAAACGCTGGCCGTTGATACTCGGTTGTCTACACATGGTGTTACAGGTCTAATCTGAAGCAGTCCAAGTGTTAAATCTTCATCTGCTCTGCAGAAGTTCCTGTTACGCACTCTCTCTGAGAAGGAAAGGAACATCAGCCAAGGAATACAGCGATCTCATGCCACAAACTCCTTGTAAAATAAAAAAGACTTCTTAAAAAAGATATAGGTTGAAAAGCAGCACGATTAAGGAAAGGAGCTGTGTCCACAAGTAGTGATACCTCCTCCCTCTGTTGTTCCCCACCAAACCCTCATTCTGGATCTAGTAAAATGCCTCCTGAAGATGACAATGTTATCGCCTCTGGCACAACCATCCAACAAAAAACGGTTTCTAGTTTCCAGGTCGTAGGGAAAAAAAAAGCAAAGGGCATGAGTGCTGTTCCTGACAGTCACTTACTCTCTCAGAAATTAATTCCAGGTATTCCACAAAACCCCCCACTCCTCCCACAACAGATTCCTGGTCGCTTTGCCTTCATGGCTGGTGCACATTCTGACAGGAGGCACAGGTTCAACCGCTTCCCCAGTAAGCTCCCAGCCCTCTGCTCCTGGAGCCCTTTGGCAAAGGGGTGAAGGATCTCCCAGGCTACACACATCTGTGACGAAAGACCTCTGGTACCGCGGTCCTGGGATGGAAGGAGCTCTGCCCGCCCAAGGGACAACCGCTGCCACCAAGGCAACACCAAGTCTGCACTTAACTAACAAATTAAGGCTCATCCATACCCGAAAGGGACTATTCTGCAAACCAGTTGTGCATAAGAGATGGCAGCGAATGCACCAGCTGAACGCTGGAAGACAGAAGTTGTTGGTGTCTTCAGCAAGTTGGGCACAACACTAAACAACTCAGCTTTCAGTAGAACGTTATTTTCTCTGATATCGCACACAGAAGCTGCTGTTTAATTAAACCTAAGCTGCTTAAGCTAATAAACTGGCAAACGGCTCTACCAAACGACTTGTCAGTCGTTCGCTTCCCAGCAGCAGGAGCTGTTTGCTGTCCCACTCAAGCTGCAGCGCTGAGGCACATTTCCCTACCGGCCCTACAAATCGAAACAAGCCAGGACACGAGGTTATTAAAAGTGCTACTGGGTATTACCGGGCAACACCTCCTTGCCATGATCTTCAAAGACACCAATACCATGCACTCTACTGAAATTTAATTATTTCAACTTCTGCCCTAGAAATAGAAGCCATTCCAGTCATTTACTTGCATTTTTCAAAGTAGAACTTGTATTAATTCCAGATTCTAGCCCCAAGTTTAAGCAAGTCCACATAGAGCCTCAGATCCTGCACATCCCAACATCAAAATCTGTAATTAAAAAGCGCAACTTAGTACAGCTGCTACTTTCTTCTGATCCCATGCAATTAAAAAAATAAAAATAAACCCCTTAATGTTTTATCTTGGGTAATTAACAGGAAGAGACCATTCTGGCTGTGCAGCCAAACCCTGATGTCACAGAGGGTGAGCATCACTGGAACAGCCTAAGTTGAGACCCTCTGTTTGCTCATCACTGGAATTCGGGTCAGGACGGAGCACCAGGCAGAGGTATCTCAGGAGTTCAGGCCGGGAGACTCTGCCTCTCGCTCCTCTCCACTCTGCACTCCCTGTCCCCGGATGGGAAGGACAGTGGTGAAGAACTTGAAACAGTTAAACGCCCTGAATTTGTTGATCTTTTTACTTCCTATGAGTCATGCTCCCCAACTCTACCACTATGCATATAAAAATCTGCTACAACTCATGCAATAAATATTTCCACTTGGACTCACTAAAAGCAGAAGACTCCCGCATTAAAGCCCCACACAGGTAAAACAATGAAAAATGCTATCGTGATGGAAGCTGCCCGTTCTGGTGAGTTACGGTGCCTGTGCTACGGGGCAGTCGGCGGTAACACAGCCTAGCAGCATGACAGATGCTGTACACATCTTTTTTTTCCTTTGGTGCGATCTCCCGGAAAGAAGAATATTTCAATTCATCACAGAATGACCTAACGGACGGCACTGTTCAAGTGAATGGTCAGCAAATGCAGTTTACGTACATTTATTTTTACAGGCTACAAAGCAAGCATCGGAACAGCCCGTCCACCTTTCTATCCAAAGACTGGCTTAGCCACATCAGCGAAGTCTTGCCTTGCCCCATGTGCCCTTTTTACATATGGCAAAACGGAGTCACCAGCCTCGGTTTAGGCAGCATGCTTGACACAACACAAATACGGCGTGGAGCTAATCAGCGGTGCAGAACAGGGCAACAGGAGTGCCCTTTGAGACAAAGACTTAAACTACATTTTCTATCAAAACACAGTGTTTTTTTATAGAAGTGAAGCTAACAGATGCCTAGAACGACTGAATGAAACAATGGGATGTCTCTGCATTTAGTAACAAGCCTTGAAAATCTTAATCTTGTGAGTTAGTAATAACAGTGGAGGAGGTAAAGACAATCGTGGGTCTATAATCAATAAGACAAGCTGCTTAAAAGACCTCATCTGAAACAAATGTGTAAATGTCTCGCTGAAGCAGAGACGCTGATTTATGATGAAAAAGCGTAAATGCACTTCCGTGGCATCAGTTAAGAACAACTTCAGTGTCTCCTCTGGAAGGGCTTTAAGGCAAACGGTTTAACACCAGTGTACACACTCCTCGCCACGTCCTCCTCCCAAACACCACTAACACCTCGGCGAGTTCTGTGTCCTGGCTTACACCAGCCCTACCACAGCTTAAATACATCTGACTCTTCTCTGTTATTGAAACCAAACCTACACACGTTGCGTTTTTCTCTTGATAAAATCCTGCTGAGATCCCGGACAAGGCCAGGGCTGGCTGTGACACCCTCTAATACCAAAAAGAACCAGCGACGAAAAACCCAGGGACTACGCAGACCTGGATCTTGAGAGGGATATTCCCCCAGATCACACATGAGGATTGGTGGATTTTAATAAGTAAAGAGGTGATTTAGAGAAGCTGATGAACGGTGGCACTAACTGCTGTAAAGCTGAATTACCGTCAGCAAGACTGCGGAAGAGTAAAAATATCGAGACGCTAAACCAAGCCGGTGAACAGGCAGCTTCACGACAGATGAAATTCAGCACCGACAAACATGTGCTGATGTCCTCAAGAGTAGTAATTTGGACTCCTGAGCTGCACTGCTGGGCTCGACACTTCTCGCTAGGTAAATAAGAAGACGGACTAATAGGAACAGCCACACCTAGGCAAGGTCATATTCCCAACAGAGCAAAATCCCCGCAGATAAATGACCGTGATTCAGGGCACAAACGACGGAATGATATGATCAGGAGGAACATTCCTATGGCAAATTAATCCACAATGATGCATTACAGAGCTAATTTAATTCTTTCCCCTTTTTGGACAGCTAGCCTACCAGCATGGGTCATTATCTGAGATCAGACAGCGGACAAGACAGTGTCGTTTTTATCCAGCACGCAACGACTGCGTCATCGTCGAGCCCAGGAAAAGTAAACAGCCTTAAGAATTCCCATTATCAGCAAAAGAGAGAAAACACATCGCAGATAAACGTGGGACCCAAATTCCATGTCGTTCTGATACTTTTCCAATGCTGGAATACGTGGGATCTTTCCTCCCACATCTGTATTAATCCACAGGGAAATTAAGTGCCACGCTCTCGGTAAGGCGGGGGTTAATTCTGACTGCTGCCGAATGCCCCAAGTCTGTGCTCTGTTCATCAGAGCATTAAATCTGAAAGCTCAAGAGAGTAGTGCAGCCGTGCTGCAAGGGCTATGTTATAAAGTTCTGCATTAAAAATTCATATCGTAGGCTTGCCACAGTACTCTGCTCTGGCTGAAAGGAGAGCTGGCGGGGAAATATTAGACACCCCACTGTCTTTCTGGCAATTGGAGACATTCCTCAACAAACAGCACCTCAGGAAGGGAATGAAAGGGCAAACAAACCGTGAAACAAATCAATGAGTTCAATTATCTCCCTCTCTCTCAGAAAGGAAACTTTTCATTTTTAAGGCTGTTTCATGAAATCTTTTAATGACAGCCCTGAACAAGGATGCCGGGCGCTCTGGCTGCAAACCCGGCAGCTGGGCCGTGCTTTTTGTTTGTTTTACACAAGACAGAGGTTCCCAAACACAGAGGGTGAAACCCAGAGCAGGGCAGAGGAATCTCTCCCCAGAACAGCTCTGCTCACCCTTTACGTTACCGTGACCACGTGGGATAACAGGCCGTAGAAATCGCTCCCACTTTCCCTGAAGTGAATTCAGCAAAGAGTGAATTGAGATTTATGAAGGTGGTTAGTTACTCCATGGGTAAGTTATGCGCTCCTCACTACCGGGTAAGGCTGCGCGCATTTCATGGCAATTTATGGCAACCCAACTGGCAGATGACACGGTTCACAAATGTGGAAATGGGTGTTATGTTTTGACGAAGGCCGTATGTGCCCCTCAGGTTATCTGTCTGCTGTAAACAGGTTGATAACTCACATACCACAAATGGGGAAACACACAGGAAACGAAACATCGGCAAATACCGTTTCTTGAGGAAGCTACGCAAAGGAAGTTACCTGCTTCACAATCCTCCCCTGCTTCTCTGCTTAGTACCAACCATAACAGGAAGATTCCCTTTTCCCAGTGTTGAATTTTGAGCCGAAGAAAGGAAAAGGAAGAAAATGCAAGTCATGGGACAAAAGTTGCTGTGGCACTCCCTCTCCATTTTTTTTCAATACATATATATATATGAATAGATATGCTTGTTAATATAGTTGGAAACCAGCCTGACTTTAACCCGGCCATCCGGGTTCCACCACTGGAGTTCATCCAGAAGGAGATACAAGAGGGCAAGTTTATCAGCCACAGGGAACTGAAGAGATTTATGCCTGGTAGCCAGCACAAAACAAATCGAGTCCAGACTAGCCTAAAACCCCTGACAAATAAAAAGCTGGTTTGGGGGGAGAAAAAAAAATAAACTATTCAGCTGAAAGTTCATTAGTTTGAGGGAAGGAATGGAGACAGGTTGTACAGTTGGTGATCATGAGTAACCAAAGATCATCTATCACAAGCCACTGAAAAAGTGCTACAAAGATTAGTAGCCCTAAGACAGCACTTCACTCAATTTTTTTTTGTTCCAAATTCGTTACTAACAGGCTTTTAAAACTTGCGAGTTTCCATGAGCTAGGGTGTATTCTGGGCATCAAGAAGCTGTATCAAACCAAAATAAGGGAAGAAGTAGTCCTTTCTTCCAGTCAGTGATTCCATTTCTTAGTTTTGATGCTGTAATACTGACTGCCCTCTGCCTCCCTGACCAACCTCCCTGTGACTCAGTTTCTCAACACTTCAAAAAAACGGGAGGCGAGGCTGTCAGGGGTACAAAATCACGGCCCCTGCTAAGATCTGCTCCAGCAGCCGCACACTAGAGAAACGTGAAGGGTTGATAATATCAAGCTTACAGGATTGTAAATGCACTTGTTTATTTAATGCTTTACAGGAATGCTAATGAAGTTATTACCAAGCCTGCATGTTGTCTATTGTTCTTCTTGGTTTCAGTGTCTGCACCATCCTGCCTTATCCCTTCTGCTCCACGAGCTGGCCAACAGCTTTCTCTTCCAAATCCCCCAAATTAGTGCTCAATCCAAGCTCCTGATGCCTGGGATCCTTAGTTTCTTATTCTAAGATACTATTTTTAAAAAACTCGTCGGTATTTTTTAAAGAATGTCATTGAGTTAATGAGATTCCGTTTCATCACATCGGATGTTCTCTGTGACACACCAGTGCAATCCCACATGGTGCTATTGTCCTTTAATTGAGATCAGAGGATATGTAAATGAGACAATATTCCTTAGGACCCATTAAGCGATGACTCTGGGGTGATCAGAAGGCGCTGCACAAACAGGACACGCTGCTCGGCCAGCGTGTGGCACGCACGCAGCACGGCCAGCCCGCACGCTGACCTGCTGCCAGCGCAACCGCTTCTCAGGGGAGTCTTTGATTTACTGGAAATGCCACTGCTTCACGGCCACATCGCTGCCAAAACGAGCCCGGAGCCCAAAATCCCCCTTTCTCCTGCAACCAGGGCACGGGGCAAACGCAGAGGGTGACTCCAGCACATAAAGCCAGCACAGACGCTTCCCTCCCAGCCCTGCTTCTGCCACAGGCATCAAGGATAAGGGCTACACTGGAAGTCAGAGATTTACGTGGGGGTGGCCGGGAGAAATACTTGCCCGATGTTTTAAAGCCCTTACAAAGGCAGCAGGGATCACCCCCACAGCGACACAGGCACAGGGCTTCATTCTGAAGGCTTGAGCCAGAGTAATGTGAACACCTCGAAATTCCCAATGTCAGCAGTACCAACAGGTAATAGCAAACCGAAATACTTCTTATTTGTAAACCAGCTGTGGAGAGAGTAACATCCCTGTTTCTGTAGTAAGGTGCCTTAGAGCTGCGGGGTCATGGCAGGGACGGGATCACTCCTTTAAGCACACATCCAGTGAGGTGCTGAAAGACCTGTCTAATGAGGAAACAGCTCAGGGAGACTTCCATAAAGTTTGTGCCAAATAAGAGCCACCACTGCCCGCAATGGTACACCCCTCTCTGCTCTTGGAAACAAAAAACTCAGACGAGAACATGGGATAAAGGTGAAAGCTGTCTGTGGTACACGGGGGAGCAGGTCCACCGGCTCTCACAGCAAACCCATGGCTTTCCAAAGGGAAAGGAGAGGCAGAAGAAAGAGGCTGCTTTTCAGGATACAGAGTTTTGGTGCTTGGGATCTTAGTTTCCTGAACTACCACCCTCGTTCAGGACGGCCATCTCTTTCCATTAAACGAGGCAGCACAACGTACACTACATGACTCATTTTTCTGCCTGCACTGTCATCGCGTGGGAGTGGGAAAAGCAGCTGGAATCCATCTACGGAGCACAAGGAGAGCTTGAAGTAAGCGCCAGTAAAGAAAGACAGGACATGAAAAGTGTGGCGAGGTAGAGACAGCTACCGCAGTCACTGCTGGTTTAATGCAGAGCGCGGTGGAGAGCTTTGCCTTCTGACTGGAAATAGGTGACCGCGCACGCTACACAGGGATGGTCGCGACTGAAAACAGATGAACCATTTGTTCCTGATGATTCGAGGCTTTATCCATGGTTGCAGCCCAGCAGAAGCACGTGCCCTCCTCGCCTTCCCAGACAAGACCTCAAGGAAGCGGTACTGTACCAGAATAACTCTGCTGCTCTGCCATTTCACATCCAAAAAAATGAGACATTTATAATTTGCAGACATACATGAAAGGGCTGTGCGAAAACCAGGCTCAGATGATTGGGATGCAGAGGCCCAAGGACCTTGTTCACGCTCGGGGGCAGATGTGCCTTTGCAAGAAGGGTGCCGCTCTCTCCCCATAATCCGCTCCTCCTCCTCCTCCTCTGCCCAAAGCCCTCCCAGGCACCTCACAGAGCTCAACTGTGACAGATAAAAGGAGCTACCACAGCTCAAATAAATGGGATCGCCCTTTTGGCAGACCGGCAGGGCCAGCCAGCTCCCGCAGGAACGTGCTGGTGGTCCCTCTGCTCAGCGGACTCACCAGCGGACTCAGGCAGCAACAGCCCGAAGAGGTTTGGTTCTGGTGAGTGAGAAGGGACGGGGACTCTTCTGAACTCATGCCCCAAGGATGCTGCAGCCTCTTCCGTGTAGTTTCACATCCCGCTAGGAGCCGTGGTCACAGCCTGGCCAGAAGGACTGACCGCGCAGTTGGCACAGGGGCGTAAGGCCCTTTGATACAGTACTTTGCCTTTATTTAAAGATTTCCATCCCAGGATCTCATGTCAACCCAAGGTTACAGATAACAGGGTGATGACGAGAACACACTGGAATACCTTAAGGCTATTTTTCTTCTACTTTGGACTGTTGAATAACACCAGCTTTCAGGCTATACTAGAAAAAGGAACTGAACAGTCTCACTCGAGGTTGAAAACCAAACAAAACAAAACCCCCTGAAAGGACCTAGGGCACTTCTGTGCTGTCAGAAAGTTACATCAACTAATTACAAGCATTGTAAGTCTACAAAAGGGACAACAGCCCAGCTACAGCACTAATTTCTACAAACTCTAAATGTTCCATTTCCATGGAGTTCTCAGGAATGTACCCTTAGAAATAATAATAATTTAAAAAAAACACCGTTAAAAAATGCCAGATTGTGGCATGCCTGTTTCTAGACTCCAGTCAAGGCCAGACGTGTTGGCTTTGAGCATTACACTTACTCCTCATGCCTCAGTTTCCCTGAGCCAAAAGTAAAGGCTAACGACAACATCTCAAAGCCAGCAGTCAGTGGTTCAGAGAGGCGAGTGGTTTATGGTCACGCTGTGATTCACTCTCCACAGCACGCTGGCTTCCAACTCTTCTGCTTCGACTGAAGGCTGAATCAGAAATTTGACCAAAAAAAAGGCGGGTTGGCGCATCGGTTTTCCAGCCCTATTTCACACAAGAGCTTTGGATCAAAGTAAGAAGCAGATCTCCAAACTATTTCCATTTGTCTTCATTTCTAGGCTTTTAAGCCAAATATTAATGCTATATAGTGACGTACAGTCTGTTGATTTTTGCACAAGGCAGGGTTAAGAGTTTCACAAATATCTCGAATTGTAAAAAGCAGACAGAGCTTTCTGTAGGATGAGACATTCAATTTTTCTTCTCCTTTTTCCATAAAAAATAACAGTTCTCTGGAACATCTTCCCCGGTTTCTCATCCTCCCATTACCACTACTCCTGGGGTTTCACTGATGGCAGCACGACTAGGGAATTTAAAAAGAGAAAAGACTATGAGAGACAGGGCCTGTGAAGTTCTCCATCTCCTGTTTTTAGGGAAATCACTTTAAATACAGCAATAATTCCAGAGACGAGCATTAGAAGTTAATGACTCATCAAAAGAACAGGAAATAGGAAACTTTAAGACCTTAAAGGCACAGCAAATAGAAGCTATTTCATGCCATGTACAACAGAACCACCCTAACTACAGTATTTCATGCTCAGTGGGGGGAAGCAGCATTTGAGATCATCTATCACAGTAATTATGTGATGCTGGAGGGAGCACAACTTTATTTTTTATTCAGCTTGACCCTGAGCACTGTCAAAAAGGAAGACTACAAACATGTGAGAAATGATGTATGGGTACCAGTCAGCACTTAAACAGGAAAGGCTTGTTAAAAATAATAAAGTAAATAATTCACAGGCCAAATTCAATTTGCATTATATATTGGGAATTACTCCCCTGAAGTCCAGGCTGACTGAGATTTGCCTCAAAGTAACAGAAGATTCCATGTGAACACTTGAACTCCAACTCCACCACAACTTCAGGCAGAAATAATTCTTCATGAGTTCTCTAAACCTACTTGTCATCTGTCTGCAAGTCCCTGCCGTGCAGAAAGCCACATCTTAGAACTTTATTCGACACTGGTGCCTGAAGAACAGGTCTGTTCAATAAAGAGTAGGAGGAGGAGCCCCCTTTGCCCAAATAGACAAAACCCATAAAAAATACTTCAGACTCTCAGGACAAGAGAAAATGGCCTCAAGTGGTGCCAGGGAAGGCTTAGATCGGATATAAGGAAACAGTTCTTCACCCAAAGGGTTACTAAAGCATTGGACCAGGCTGCCCAGGGCAGAGGTGGAGTCCCCACCCCTGGAGGGATTTACAAGCCGTGGAGATGCGGTGCTCAGGGACACGGGTTAGTGCTGGGCCTGACAGTGCTGGGTTATGGGTTGGACTCGATGGTCTTAAAGGTCTTTTGCAACCCGGACAATTCTGCGATCCCCTTCTGTTACTGTATTTTTGGCATCTAACCCACGAAAGCTCTCCCCTTCCCCACAGCTGGAGACTCGGTGCCCTGCCCCTGCAGGCAGGTAAGGCCAGGAGCTGCTTCCCTCGCGCCGCCCCCTCCACCACCCACCTCCAACTCCGTGCATGAGGATTTATTCTCAAGCAGGATATAGGGATGAAAACGGCATTACTTTGTCCTCCCCACTCCTGAGCTTCTACCTTTTTGTGTCGCTAACTCCTTGCACTGTGTCGTGCTGTGAGCTCGTCAGGGCAGAGACGGGCTCTGCCGGAGATACGGGCAGGGCGCCCTCCCGCGCCCCGGCCTCACTCACCCAGGGCTGCGACCGCTGCGAGAAAAGGGCTCGTAATCACCGATTCTGAAACCCTGCCAGCCAAGTTTTCCAGTTCAGGCCCTAAACCAACGAAAGACTCTCCTCTATTGTAAAGCAGGGATTGCCAGCTCACGGGTTGCGCTTCCATCAGCTGCCCTCTGGTCATTTCCAGATGGGAGTTTTTCATTAAAAAGCAAGTCCAGGATTAAAATGAATGAGCCGGATCTATATGGGGAGGGGGGATAATTTGCAATATTGCACCAGCGTACAGCCTCAACGACACTACAGCAATATGCCCTCCTGTGTCGTCTTTAGCTGTGTTGCCAAAACAAATAAAATACTCAGTCTAACCCACGGAAGGGCAACAATCCTCTGCTTCATATATGGGAAAGCAAAATATTTTTCTACAAGTTATTGGAAGTAGTTGTTTTAGGATGACTACTTCAGTAAATATGAAAACCTCCTCCCCCGTTGCATTTTCTATGCATCCGCTGCTTTTGGAAGAACAAAAATCCTGCATCTTTCAGAAAATCACAGAGGTAACAAAACTGGTAGCAGAGCTGCTGTGGCTAAACATAAACATTTTTTGCTTTGTGTTGTTCAGGAAGGCTTTTTATTGCAGAAGGGGGAGGCAGTACCTAAGGCCCTCACAAGATCACTTAACATTTACTGGTGAAAATGTAGCATTTCAGTGAAATTTGATATTTTCTTTCATCAAAGGCAGGGAGCCTCAACCCACATGTTAGCAGTCATGTAACAAGCCTACTGTATGTGCTACAGCCGAAGATCCTTTTCCAATTAGGATTCATTTTGGCTGAGGGAGAGGAGGGGTCGGAGCAAAGAGGTGGCTCTGGAATTGATCTAAAACTGGAATTCAACCGCTCTGGCTGGGAGCATTAACCGCTCGGCCGGGACTCCCAAACACACGCTCGGACTCTGCCGTGCACCAGAAGCGAAAGAGCAACGTTAGCAAGGACAACAGTCTGTCCCCGGAAGCCTATGGAAATGCACACCACAATGTTTCTTTTTCTACAGAGGAGTAAGGGGAAAAAAAAAAATCTGATGCACTAGGAAAAAAATCCAAACCCCAACATGCTCTAATTTTCCTGAAACTCAAGTCTGACTTTGCTTTTTAGTTCCAGCTCTGATAGAATCTCCAGCTCAAACTCATTACCGCTGCCTAAATCCAGGTTCGGTGACAGAAACGTGTGGGACAGCAGACAAAATCTGTATCAGGCCTCGAGAGAGGATGTGCCTCTTTAATTGAAAAAGGCAGAGTAATCATTCATTTATTTAACCCAGAGATGATTATAATCTGAAAACCTTGAAATCCTCTTACACAACAACTGTTTTGGCAAGCCCCTCTGTGTTCCAACAAATATTAAACTGTGCTTGCCATTTGTCTAAGGAATCTTGTATTAATAAACATGAAGAAGAACACTTTTACCTCCCACACTCAGCGACAGAAGGAAACAAAGCCCAGCTGTATTCATCAATGGATCCTTGTTCTGCACAGAAAGGCCAATTACATTTTACTTCAAGCCTACACATGGAAAACTTTGCTGCTGCCATCTTGTCAAAGCCAGCTTCTGACAGCCCGGCTGACAGACCGCAACGTCTGCGCGTCCTCAGCTCCTTTTCGTCATTAGCGGGGTCGGCGCCCGGCATGGGGGGCACCAGGGGTTCCCTGTCACCCCACTCCTGCTGCACGCACCGGCCCCGCTCACAGGTGAAGGCAACGGGGCTTCTGCAGACTGGGGAGGCAGAAGCTACTAATTCCAGTGGAGATTGTAATTTCAGCAGCTGACCTCACGCGCCGATGCCTTGCGAGCGTGGCGCTGGGACGGCAGCTCCCTACCTCGCTCTGCAGGCCGGGCTTTGAACAGGGACGCTTTGAAAAGATAAACAGATGAGTTGACACAACGATTTCCAACTTTTAAGATCACGACAACCAGTCGCTGGGACAAAATCCAGACTCCTTAACGCTGATACTGGAAGACTTCTTACTGTGTATTTCTTTTGCTTCTCTTTTGTTTGTTTGAAAGATTTGCAAAGTTACAAACAGTTGAAAGACAGCTTTATTCCAAAACTGAGAATCTTAAAAGCGCTGTTAGCTTTAAAAAATTGACAATTATATTTTTATTTTTTTTCCCCTCCTGAAGGCACTCCAATTCATCTGCATCAAATAAGCATCTGTAAAACTAACAATTCTGGACTAAGATAAAAATCACATGTTTTTAAAACATAAAATTAAAATTGGCAATACGAGTAGCTTTTCAGACTCAGATCAAAAGAGGATTTCTTTTTAGAAAAGAATCAAACTGTCTTCCACTGTTTTTATCGGTGTTTTTTCACCCTTTCTCCCAGCTTTTACAATTAAAACAGACGACTCAGCTTCACTGTCTACATTCAGTTCTCTTATGTTTTTCTGGATTTCCATGTTGCAAAATTTGGGCTCCAAACGCCACGGATGGCTGTTGCTATGCAAGAACTACCCCTGCCATGAATACTCAGAGCAATGATCAAATATTTCTGCTGTTATTAGGTCCTACAAGTTTGTTTTCACAGTACATTAATCTGGGAGATCGAATACATGCTTAACGTCTGCTTCAGGATCCAGCTCCACAATCCCTCTCATCTAGACCCAGCCTTCCCAGCAATTCTGACACAGAACACCATGAACTTTCTGTAATTAATTCTTATAATTCTAGTAATTTCTGCAATTCTAGATACATTAGGCAAGAACCATATTCGAGGTCATATATTTCCATATGAATCTCTCCGAAAGCATGAAACACATCAGGAACACCAACCAAACATTTAAGAGCGCATCTTTTGCTCAGTGTAAGGTAAATTACAGCACTTAGGGGAATATTGCTGAGAAACAAAGCAAACTCTGCAAATAAAACCATTAAAAAGGGTGAGGGGTTCTTAGGTTCAGTGCTTACAACCATTGCGCCCTGATCTCTGACCACTGCCGCAGAAGCGACTGCAAGACAGAACAGCACCAGAGCTGCCAGCATCAGTTATGCGCCCAAAAAACCAGCGGCCCACCAAAGGCAGGCTGCAGTAACTTAAGGCTCCAGCAGAGACGTCACCAGTATGTGCCTCTTAGAGAAGAACGAAATCAATGAGAGAACAGAACTACTTTGGATCACCTTACAGGGAACTCAGAGGAAACTGGGCTGACAAAGTAAAACCAAAATTTACCTCATGGATTATCTTGAATAATATCATTATTATGAAAAAAAATCAAGAATATCTTGAATAAAAGATGTTTCAGCTCCAAGTGCTGATTTTTAACGACTACAGACTGAATTTTGAAAGCTTCAAGCTCCCAGTGTACTCAGCGGAGAAGCGGATCCTTGACGCTCACAGAACCACGCGCCAGAGAATTAAAACTTGCTGCCAGTTTGCCTGGTTTGAAAAAACCTGCGTTAGCCAGACGGCCCTGAGCCGCTGACCCACAGCCAAGCCGAGGCCAGGCCGCTCCTCCCACCATGCCCAGGAGATCGCTTCTCTTGCCCCAGCAGAGCCTGCCGACAGCCTTCCCTCGGCAGCCCTCCTGTGCCAGCGCGGGCGGTGGGGGCAGGAGCAGGGGTTTTCCTTCCCCTTCTGCCCGTGGGCTGCCCCGGGGGAAGCCGGGGCTCGGCGGGACACGGGAGCAGGGAACCGGGACGTGCTGGGTGTCTTCCCGCTCCTGCCCTTACCGTCCAGGGACGCCCATTCCAAACGGCCTCTTCTTTCCCATCCCATTTCCAGACACGGAAATGACTCCCTGGGCTTAATACTGATGATCACGAGAATTCCTTCTCGTTACTTTCTTTCCTTAAATACGAAGGGTTCAAAGCAAACCAGCAGAAGGCTGTCTCCCTTTTGTTGTTTCCTACACTGACTGTTAATAAAACCAGGGGATAATTGAAAACAGTAGCCGCTAAGAAGACAAGGACATATATTTTGGGGATTATTTTCATGTTTTACGCAAAACTAGGGAAAATCTACCAAAAATGCCACTCTCTAATTCTGGGTGAACTTGACAGAGCGCTACCCCAAAACCAGAAAGAACCAGGGTCCCTAACACTGAAACCGAAATCCTTTACAAAACCGAATTTTATTTTCACTGAGATTGGGTGATCACATTAAATATCTTATTTCTGAAATTGCCCTATTTCTGAATAAAATGTAAGAGATACACAGTACAGGAGATACACAGTAGATGCAGCACCTGAGAATGAAAGCAGGAATCAGCAGCGTGTGTGCCAGGGAAAGCGTCTTGTTGAGTGGAAGAAAATACGAAAACTAATAATCTCTCTATAGGAGGCCAAATTATGACCATGTTTTCCACCAAATTTGGACCTGAAGCTCTTCCATCTTGTCTGTCTCGAACAGACAGACGCAACCCCAAAAAGCAGTGATACCCTGAAGGAAGACATAGAAAGAAAATAGTAAAACCTTACTTTGCAGTAGTTTCCTCATCGTATTTTGTTTTCAGATCAAATAGTTCTGTTCTGGTTTTTTCCAAGGCTGAAAGGCATAAACATGAAGCATTACAGCACTGTAACAGCAGTGAAAAGCAAAATGATTACTCCTTTTTCTTTCATTTAACCATAAATAAAGCTGTACACCCTCCTGATGAAAATTTCTTTGCTTTATCGTTCTACCTTGGCAAACCATTATGACTTAGAAAAAACACAGCTTTTGCTTTTTCACAATTTGTTACGCTATTTCTTTTACATGGCAAAAATTCCCAGTTTCTGCTTAACAAAGCTAGACATTATTCATTTCTTATTAAGCTGGCTAAAGTGCTTATTCGTTTGAAATATTTAGTGCAGTAATTCAGGGAATAAAATTTCTTCTGTTCCCATAATAAACAAAATCAAATGCGTCCAAGACCTGGAATCTGTACGTATGCAGAGATGAAAACTAATGGCAAGTCAGTCACAGCGCCAGGCAAGACACACTGGTAGAAACTGGGTTCAGATCAAGATCACAACGTGTTTTTACGGTAGGTCAGAAATGTGGGAAAGCAGAGCAAAATGCGACGCAGACGACCAGTTCCGCAGCCGGCTTGAACCGTGGCGACGCTCTAATGCTGCCCGTGCCCCAGGCTTGGCCCCATCCGCTCCAGGCACCGACAGGCCCGCAGCCAGGCAAGTGCTCGCTCAAGGTGCACAGCCCCAAAGCGCCTCCAGTCCCCCAAAGCACCCTCCAGCTCTGCCGGCGCTCTGGGCACTTGTGAGAGCTGGTTCCCACCCGGTCCTGACATGGTTAATGATCTCTGTCGTCTCGCCTGCGGCCCGATCGGTGCTATAGGGTCAGAACAGCGATACCAAACCTGTTTGCAAAGCTTGAACTTTGTGTTCGGCTTCTTCCAGCTTCGAGGCTGTCGACATCTGTGTCTCCTGCAATTTTCTATAAAGGGAAGAGAAGAGGTGAGAACGGAGCTCGTAATCATGTTAAACAACTTATTTGTATTTTGCAAATTTGGAAGATAGAGTGATTAAATGTCTCAACTGTAATCAGACAACTGACAACACCACGGAGACTACAAGGTGCTTCAGCGGAACCCATAAATCATGTCACGCTGCAATACTGTTCAGACTTTGCATCCCACTTATTAAAATTTTAACAGTGTAGCCACCTCATAACACAAGCTGTGAACATTATACAAGAGTTGACTGCTATATAAATGACAACTTTAGGGGAAGGTTTTCTTGAGCATAATTTGTTTTGGAAATGTCACACACATTAAGAAAATTGTCACCAAGCACCCTCTGTTGTACAAAGTTAGTACAAGAAGAATGATACATTTCCCTTTTACTGTCATAATGAAGAAATTTGTTGCCATAACTGATACAGTGAATAGAGGCAGCAGCTGCTTCATCAGAGCTGTAATGGATGCCAAAAGCAGTAATATTATTAGCTGCTCTTTAAAAAACACATACACATTTCAAAACAAATCTCACACTGATATTTTCTATACAGCATGAGCAAACCTTTAATATGCTCACATTTCTTATGTCCACAGGCACTGTCTTCTTGTTTCTGTCAGTTCTACACGTTTTAACATCATCCGGCCATCCCGGCACCGCGCTCTGCTAAAGGCTACAGGAGTTCTACGACTCGTCTTTGGAAGGGAGTCGCTCCAACATTTCCCAGGAGTCGCTGCTTTTTACGACATTGCTTTTAAGATATTCTGCGGATCCGAATTGTGAACCGGCTTACGAAACCACCACAACCCTACTTGCGCTCCACAGGGTGTGCAAATTTATTCTCCCACACTGCTGACCAGGTTAATAATTATTTATAGTGAGAAACATGCGTCAGCTCCCTCCGTACCAAATTATATACTTTGAAAACTCAAAACCTCTCTTACACACCCATTTATTTGCATTCCGTGACCTGCATTTTATTTTTAAGCATGTCTAAATTGCACTTGCCAAAGCCACTGCTTACATGCTACCTATCAAAAAGTAACCACTGATATTGATGAATTAAACAAACTTTGCATTTGGCAGCAGATTCTTCCCACTCAGACGTGAATTTAACCAACCAACCCCCCGGCTAAAAAGCTCATATAAACTGAAAGGCTTCCACACTAAGTTGAACATATTATAGCTGCAGCGTTATTGCTCCACGGGAGAGATAAATTCTCAAGATAGGGAACACAGCCTGAAAGAACTCCCTCATAAGACCCTTGGTCATGTAGGTTAGTGAGCAAACAAATCAGGCAGGACAAGTTCAAACACTCGCCGCTCATTTGCAAAAGACGAGAAACAAATCCGGGATGCTTCCAAAAAGGAAAAATCGGTAATTAAAATACTTCTTATTTTTGACACATAGGAACAGGCAAACCTTTTCAGGCTAATTTGGGAACACCCCCATCCCCGTTAGACCCTACCATGGGAAGAGGGGTGATGCATTTTTTAGCCAGGCTCTTGGGCTCAGTGTTTCACCTCAGGCAGCTCAGGGCTGTGCGGACCGTGCGACCGCACTGTGACACACCGAGCGGACACAGCAGACTGAATTACATTGTCAGCTAGTGGAGAAAGATTAGTGTCACAAAGGACAATACAGCCAGGGAAGAATAAAAGCAGGTTTGCACCCTTCTGAAGACAACACGCTGCCGCCCCCGTCGCCAATGGTACCTTTTGCTTCCACGCTTTCAAGATTGTTTTTCTGTGCAAAGTTGAGTATCAAATGATTCCGCGCCAAACACATAAATTGCCCGAATCGCTCAATAGATGAGCTGTCTGAGTACACTGAAGAGAGAGTCCTGGCTGGGAAGATTAAACAGAAAACCCCTCTCTCCTCCTCCATCACGTCTACAGACGCACACACGCACACTCACCTCTCCTTCTCCGCGAAATCATTTTGTAACTTTTGTTCTTTTTCAAGGGCTATGTTCTCCGCTTGGTTCTTCAGGGTCTGTTCATATTCTCGGATTTTCTCTTTAAGTGCTTTTATTGTAACCTCTACAGAAAAACAAGAGGGGAAGAGTGAGTTTGCAAAGCTCCACGTGGTTCCACAGCCAAGGCTTCCTTTACCCTGTAGGCTCAGTGTGTTTTAAACTTTAGCTCTTCAACTCTGACACAAAATCAATGGATATGAGTCCCTTTGGAGACCTTTTACTCCCTAAATGTTAAATTGAACTTTAAGTGTTTAGGTTGAGACGGATCAATGGAGTTTGCTGGAAAGCAGAGCGAAGAAGGTTCCTCTAACACGACTTTAAGGAAAAAAAAAGAGGAAGAAAAAAAATCAATTGCAAAATATAATATCACCTTATTGACTAGTCTCAAATTAGCTCGCTGCTGAGTGGAGATTAATAAAGTCCCAGTGTAGGTTTAAGTACGCATTTACACACAGGACAGTTAATTCACATCACTGTGCTCATGTAAAAAGGGCAGTTTTACTATGGTTCATGCACAGATGCAATCTAACGCTAATTGAACCCATATCTGGGACACGGCTACGTTCTGCTTCCCAACTGGTGAAAAATATGGCCGTCAGGATTTAACTGCTGTACTAACAGTAGATCGGACTCAACAGACACTCTGGAGCCCTTCATTTCCAGCTCCTCTAACTGCCTTGTCACCCACACCGGGTTGTAGGCACAAGCGGGAACCATTACAACTTTCTGAGTGCACCCGTAGCCTTCCAGAGAACGTGCAGAAACCCCCTTCTCAGATCAAGGAGCTATTTTGCATTTACTGTGCCTGGTAATGGATGAGGGAAGATGCATAAACGTGCGGAGCTGCGGCGCAGGCTCCCATGGGCAACATCTTGTTACGTGCCTTGATCCGTCGCTGCGCGAAAGCCCTTTGCTCCCACCCCCGGGAAAGGACGGAATCCTTGTAGGGCTCATGAGAGGAAAAGCAGGACATTCACCAGAGTACGCTTTGTAACAATAATGGAATTTGGAAACAGCGTTAGACTGCCGTAAGGCTCGCAGTTAGCAATACGTTTCAATGCACTCGCACAAGAGATGCGGTGGTTTAAACACACCGGCTAATTAACAGATGCTATTAACAAAGCTCCAGGAGAAAACACCTTTGGACATCGAAAGCTTCTCATTCTGCAGAAACATTGCAGAAAGACAAACTCTACCATGAAAAGTAAAGCCGATGGACTTGGGGAAAAAAAAAGTCTCCATAATATCACACAAACCCATGCATCATCTTTCCAAAGTCTAGACTTGGAGACTTGACCAGAGAACAGCAAAGCCAGACAGCAGATAGCTGGCGACAAGGTCTGCTGTCTGGGAATTACACCGAAGGCGGTTTGGGCCACCGTGACCACAAAAAAGGGGGGAAGAGTGGTAAAAGTGATTGCCAGCAACCTGGCTACTTCTGAATGAAGGAGCGGGATTTTGCTAGCTCTGCAAAAATCCAATGAGGCTCATTACTGAGTAACAGGCTGTGAAAAAGACGTGTTACTTTTTTTCTTCTATTTTTTTCTTTTCTCCTTTTTTAAACAAAGGGAAATTCTCTGAGATCCGGGAAGTAATACAAATTCTGATCTTTTCCTGAATAAGCAAAGGATGCTCCTTCACACAGACAAAAGGATACGCATCCCTAGGTACAAAGGGTATGCTTTTTATACCGCACACACTCTGCTCCAGGTATTTGCAGACATAAACCTGCAAAAGTATTTGGGTATACGGAGAAGGACAGAGTGAAATAATCTCATGGAAATGCGTACAGTTTCATCTTGACAAAGTTTGAGTGTTTAATTTCAAAAGGAAACAAGAATAAATGCAGGAAGTGTATAAATACGAAAAAAAAATAGGACTTTTGTAACAAAATTGGTTTTTAACTTTAGGCACCTAATGATACATGTGTTGGACAAGTACCGTTTAACCCTCTACACTGCTTGAAGAACTAAGTGCCTTCTTCCTTGTGCAAGTCAGCACAGGCTTATTAGCCACTGCCATTTACACTGGGTTTTGGAAGAAACATCACAGAATCGTAGGATGGTTTGGTTTGGAAGGGACCTTAAAGATCACCTGGTTCCAACCCCCTGCCCTGGGCAGGGACACCTCCCACCAGCCCCGGCTGCCCCCAGCCCCGTCCAACCCGGCCTTGGACACCTCCAGGGATGAGGCTGCCACAGCTTCCCTGGGCAACCCCTGCCAGGGTCTCACCACCCGCGCAGTGAAGTTCCTCCTACTGTCGAAGGAGAGTAAGTTCTTCCAGGCACCGTACAGATCACACTCAGCCCTCCAAACACAGCGAGTAATGGATCAAAGCACCCTTCGCTACCAACAGGCTTTGCCCTCAGTATCTTATTAATCCCTGTTTGAAACCGAGCGTAAAACTACTGCAGCTGAGTGAAAAACAATGCGAAGACTACGGTGGCAAACTGGAACTTAGTGCACAGCAGGGAAAATAAAAAAAATGTCTGGGAGTGGCTGCAGCAAAAAGCTCCAGAAGTCAAGATCTTTTCCACTTTCTGGGATGAAGCTCTAAGTCATGCCTGGATGGACAGGATGCACAGCCTCGGGAAAACCCTGCACAGCAAACTCCAATTATTGTACATCTTGAGGAAAAAAACTCCCTGGCTTAAAGCATTTTGGCTCCCACGCAACACCTTTAGCAATCTGGAATGAATCCCTCCACGGGTCGCACCGGCTGCGTCACAACTGCTGAAAATGAAACCTAACAGAACCAACTTAGTTGCTAATGGAGCTATCAATTGTTACCCACTTGGGTGCAGCAGTTCTATAACACTAAACAAACAAAAAAACCCCACAACTTGATATTTGCAAATGCCTAGACAACTTCACCCAGAACTGAGCATTACGCACGGAAATGAAAAGCCCCAGGTATAGGCAAAGGAGGTGCACAACGGAGCAAATTTTGTTTTTCCTGGTGCAGAAAACTTTCTTCGGAATCATGAGAAAATCCGAACAGTTGTAACGACAACAGGCTTTAAATCTCATTGAGATTTTCATGCATTTTCATGTACTCTGGTCTCATTAAAACTCACATAAATAATTAAACATTATTAGCTTGTATTTACATTACTCTATGGACGGCCTCTAGAGTAAATACAAAGCATGTGTGCTGAACGTACTCCAGTAACACATTTCAGATTTAGATAAGGAAAAAGAGAGTACGGGGGAAGTTCCATTTTGCACAGATTGGTATGAGTGTATAAAATACCGGATTTTTGTGTTTGCCTGTGTAAAACCCTTGTAGTACAGGCACCCACACGCACGTTCAGCTCGATGCCAGCAGTAGCACCGCCTCCCACGCAATTTCAGTCAGGGGGTAATTTTCAGGTGGCGCTGAAGGCTACAACCAAACACGCAGAATAACAGCTCCATTCTCGGCCTTAGTCTACAGAAAACGAACCTTTTCAACGATTCCAAAGAGTCTACTCAGAGTCGTATCTATATGCACAAATACAGAAGTGGCTGGAATACACTATTATACTTTACTGAATTTCAGTACTGTCAACCCTACCTGTAAGAAAGAAAACTGAACTGAATGACTGTCTTCACATTTCAGCATGCATTAAAAGCTGATAAAAGAATACGTTTGCAACCTACCCTGATTTTTCACCTCGGCGAATTCCTTATTGTACTCCTCTAGAGTTTCCCTAAGTTTCTGGTTCTCTGTTTCAATGTCGTGCATACGTTGAACCTTCAGCTGAAGCTGCTGTCCTAAATCCAAGGCTGGAACTGGATCTGAAAAAGAAACAGTAAAATAAAAGGTAAGATAACAGGAACACATCTGCGACTCGAGCAGTTCAAAGCATGAGTGTTCTTTTTTCCTCCATTCGTACGCATTTTGAGAGCCAGTAAGGCCCTACTTTATTATTCCTGTCGTTCCTCACCTCATACCCTGCAAACCTCAAAACCCAGAGACAGCTCGCTGTGTCTGTGTTACCTGTTAAATCAGGGCACGCCTGCCTCATCCTGGCGTCCCTCCACGAGGCACTGTTCCTGGGTGCAGACAGGCACGACGTGAAGGCACGTCAGGCTTAGGTTTCAAATTTTGGGGTAAAAGGCAATCAAACCGCACAGCTCGCGGACAGCTCACACGCCTCTGCTTCTGCGGGAGCAAATTGCTGAAGCCACTTGTGCCCTCTTGCACAGCTCAGCTCAAAAAGCTTTATTTGATCATGAAGATCTGAGCTGTACTTTCTCTAATTGACAGATCAATAATAAATCAGAAATATCGTGTGGATGTAATTAATTCCTTGAACTTTGGGGCTTTGTGACTCTTGTTCCTGCTTTTCCTTAGGTTACCGGGACATAATCAAATAAAAATTAGAAGTTATTTCAAATGCCCTCTCCGTATTAAACCTCCAGTGTTGGTCCCCTTCTGCTGAACACCTGACGTGAGCAGGGAGTGATTTATTCTGGGACTTCTTCCCAGTCAGAAGAGGAAAACGCTGGAGTCCGATGGACTTATAGAAGAATATTGAATATATTTCTGTTGTGGGCGCCAGCATCTCTTGTGAAATGGCTGCAAAGATTTAGTCTCCTGTTGAGGAATGCTAAACACCAAGCCCAGTGGATCAACAACAGTATATATTAGGGAGTTCACTTAATTTTCAACCACCAGAGTCATTAATTTTTCAGACCACCCTCAGTCTCTGGAAACACATAATAAGTCTATTGTACCTCTGTTAACACATTAAGCATGAGCCTGTGTGTTTTTTCAATATGCCAGCGTTGTTTCATAGTTTATAAAAGGCTGGTACTGGGTTATGTTGAGCGCAGAGACATTAGAAGGAGCAGCCTCCTGCATTTTGTTACTGCGGTTCTTCAACAGCTTATGGCATTACCCTGCTCATAATACAAAATCTAGGTTGCTTGTCATCTGTTCTCTGTACATACATAGTTTATGACTACATAGCTTTTTCATTTATGCTTTTTAGGCCAAATACTTTTCATTATTATTATCTGCATTAAAATATTTATAATAAATCAAACTTAAAATGTTATTGTGGCAGAGACAGGGGGTACAGGTAAGGAATTAAATATAAAGTTTAAGTCGCAGCAGTAGCGCGAGTTAAAGGCCCTGTAATATTCATGTATGGTCCAATTACGGCAGGGGGGGGGTGACTCCCACGTAGGTCCTGCCGGCCTTTATCAGGAACGACCGTTTTGTCACACTTCTGCAGCTCAGCATTTCTCCGCAAGAGCCAGCCCAGGACATTCATCTGCTGAGCAGAAAGAAAGGCTGGATTGTCTCAATCCATCCGCGCCTTAAATTGTTGCAGGAACCGCAAAGCGCATCGGGCAGGGATCTTAAGCTTCAGCTATGAAAGGTGTGTAAAGTAAGGGTCAAAATGCCACCGTGAAAGAAATTGAACTTGATAAAATTGGGGGTGAACTTCCCTCCCCCTCCCTCGTTTTAACACAAGCCAGGACACCCACAAGAGGCATTTTGCTCCAAATACTCAGGGCTTTTTATATTTAAATTGGTAAAGAATTAAAAGACAAAAATAACTTGGGCATTATAAAGTGAATAATGACTAAACCTTTAGTCAAATTTGCAATCCCTGAGAAGCTTTACGTACAAAATTAAAATGCTCGCAATCTCATAATTATTCATCAGGACATGTATATTTAATTTAGCTCTATTAAAGGTTAATGTTCAAGTAGCAAAACAGGGGCAGAACAAACAAAATGTAAAAACAGTCTCTGTGCATTAAACTTCAAACTTTACTAGAGCCTATTTGAAGGACTAATGGCCTGCAGCCACTAAATACTGCTTAAGGACATGTAAAAAAAAAACCCCACAGCTGAAGCACCTCTGAGACTTAATTTTTATAAACTGCACTGAAGAAAACTAATCATTGAATGACAAAAAAATGACCAAGACATTCTGGGCAGAGAGATGTACTCTTAATTTCTCATGGTAAGCCCTGACACACTGTTTCATCCCCAAACCCCTAAACCCCCGTGATTTCTCAAGTATTTATAAACACCGCTTAATCTGAAACAAGTATAAACCTCACCCTCAGAAGGACTTTTTTCTTACCTGAGTGGAGCGGATTTAAAAATAAATAAAACTACTCTCCTTTTCCCAACACATGCATGCATGAAAAAGCATACCTTTTTGTATTAACCAGACTCACAAAGTATGTTTCATGTCATTTAGCAGGAGGTCACTGAATTTTTAAACAAGCAATGGACCAAAACTTTCGATTCACTACACAAACAACGGGCATAGACATTTCAAAAAGATCAAGTGGCACTAGTGTACAGGGAGAGGCAAAGAAGGAAGTGCCCTTTCTGTAGTCTGTGAAAGAGAAAAATCATCTCAAGACTTAAACGTGGAAACCCTATCACAAATTATTCTCTGGGTTTGAATCTCCTCTGGCTTGCAAAAGTTCAGACTCCCTACTAGGCACAAGATCAATAATAAACAGAAAATTGGTAAAAGGAATTCGATCATCCAGAACTTGAACAAGTGTTTGGCAAGATCATTACGGCCCAAGAGCAAAAGGAGATGTCTATTTTTGTACTAAACTGGGTATATATTTTTCTGCCACTTGTCGCAGCCCAAACCCACAGAGCAGCCCTCTGGATCTGGATGCAATCCCTCCGCGCTGCCACAGGGGAACACACAACTGCCGAATCTTAAAAGCAGGATCTGCAAAGCCCTTTCTCGCCTTTAGTTCCCAACCAACTCCTTTCGGTGCTGCTTCACCAGCAGCTCTCCGGGTGCATCCCTGTGCCCGCTGCTGTCACACCCCACACCGGTCACCGAGCTCCCGTCCTCACAAAGGGGGTGGATGGACACATCTCGATGAACGCAGACGTGAAAAAAAATGAATGTGACACATGTAACGTAATTTTGATAGCGGTTAATACCTCCACGAAACAAGCTGGTGCAACGCAGCCGCAGTAACGCCTCTCAGACTGTTCTCTCACCACAGACGTGCCCTAACGATAAATGCTTCGCGTTTTTTTTGCTGCTTATAAGCTACATATTCTACAAACAATTTAAAAAAAAACCCATAAAATAGGGTGTTGCCAAAAAAGCAGATTACACGACCAGCTGAAGGCAGCACCTCACCCAATCCAAAAAGATAAATCCAGAGGGAACAAATCCAACCTCAACTCAGGAAGATAAATCCAGAGGGGACAAATCCAACCTCAACTCAAGAAGATGAAACCGGAGGGGACAAATCCAACCTCAACTCAGGAAGATAAATCCAGAGGGGACAAATCCAACCTCACCCCAAGAAGATAAAACCAGAGGGGACAAATCCAACCTCACCTCAAGAAGATGAAACCAGAGGGGACAAATCCAACCTCAGCCCAAGAAGATGAAACCAGAGGGGACAAATCCAACCTCACTTCAAGGAGATAAATCCAGAGGGGACAAATCCAACCTCAACCCAAGAAGATGAAACCAGAGGGGACAAATCCAACCTCAACTCAGGAAGATAAAACCAGAGGGGACAAATCCAACCTCAATCCAGGGGATAAAACTGAGGAGGCCCAAACCCAACCTCAACCTGAGATATAAACCCTGGCCTGTCGATGACCGGCTGTATCTCCAAAGAGAGTTTCCTTTCAAAAACGTCATTCCTCCCTCATCCTGTGGCCTGGGGAAGGGGAGAAGAGGCCCAGATCTTAATAATTCAATCTAAGTGTTTACACGAAGAGCACGGTGGGTCCCGCTGCCCTCCCCTGTCATTAGGCGGGATGAATGCCCCCCCTTGTCAGCGCCGACATCACGCGTTCCTTTTCGCCAGGGCACTCTGGGCTAATGTAATCATACGATTACATAATTAACCCAGCTGTCTCATTAAGAAAATCAACTGGAATTCAGGGCATAATTAGTCATACAGCAATTAGCATGCTGATGAGCAAAAAAAACCCTCAAAAAACTGATGAAAAGCTGTCTCAACGCCGGGACCACCCTCGTTATTTAAGAAGATTGAGGTGGGGGGGGGGGGGGTAATGCTCAATCGCGAAGGTGACGCCTGAGGCTGGAAAATTTTGAGGGAAATTTGAGTGAAAATACAAAAAGAACGTGTCTTTGTTTAAACGGACCATCCACAGGGGGCTGTGGGTAATTCCCCTGGGTCTCTCTAGAGGGGTTTTTCCTCTCGGAGGGGTTTTTCCTCTCAGAGGGGACCTGA
>NW_009696950.1:0-231 GCF_000703405.1 Apaloderma vittatum
TCTGCGCAGCAGCCAGCATCATTCACGCCCCCCCCCCAAAAAAAACCCAACCCAACCCGAACTACTGACCGGGCGGGACCCCGCTGGCCGCTCTTCTCGCCGGGTTCAGCCGTCGTCTCCGGGCTGTGGAAAGTGCAATGGTGTAAAAAACGTCTGCCGGGGCTCCGGTACCTGCTCCGGGGCAGCGGCTCCGCCTGCCCACCGGGAGGTGGCGACGGCAGAGGAGGGAAC
>NW_009696950.1:267-8352 GCF_000703405.1 Apaloderma vittatum
CTTGCTTTGGAAGGGTGGGGGGGGAAAAACAAAAAAAGACATTGAAACGTTGAAAACACTTGATGCTTCCTTGTTTCTGAAGGCGGGGGAGGGAATTTTTTTTATCAGATTCTATTTTATATGTAACTTGAACTGCCTATGGGAACACTGGTGTATGAAGACTTTATTTTTGTACAAGAAACCTTAGGTGAGGAGATGGTTCTATTTTTAGCAAGTCCTAGTCCCCTGTTCTTGAACACTGCCAGCTAGAATGTTTTGGGATCATACACGGTTTAGATAAAAAGATGTGCTGTCTTTTGTTTTGTTTTGTTTTTCTCTCCAAACACTTTAGTAAAAGACTGTAAAGTTAAGTTGTGTCTTAACGTGGTGTCCAAGTTCGCCTGGTGTGAAGGTCCACTTCTCTGGAAACTGAAGTTTTTGTGTTTGTTTTTTTTTCCTTTTAAATGTATTGAAGGCATTTTTGTATGCACTTGCTAGGATTTCTTAAGTTGTACATATACAGTTTTTAAGAGAGTATCATATTTTATGTAAATTGACTTTATAAATAAAAAAAAAATAATCTATTTATAAATGGCTTCAGGGCTCCAACATGCATCTATTTGCCAGAAATGCTCAAGGTAACCTCTGCCTAAGGGGAGTAATAAGTGATACAGCAGTGAGGCAATTCTCCTGGACCAGGTTCCATGGGCAGGAAGGAATTAGGACAGCACAGTATAACCTCCAGGCTTGGGTTTTTTCCCCCCTTTCAATTTCTGTGAGCTTACAACTTGGTGCAAGGACTGCAGAGAGGATGCATGGAGGAGGTGCAGATGTGTATAGGAGACAAGGCAGGGTCAGTGCTGGTAACTCCTTTCCTGGACATGCAGTGCCTACAGTGGTGGGGCAGTCAGGGGAAGGTAAGGAGGGAGCAGGTAACTGAAGTTTGCTTGTCCGAGGAGTTACTCTCAGGAGTTAGGCTGGGGTGTCTTTATTCAGGGGAGCAGCATCTCTGAGAACTGTGTTGTCATTTACAACACATGCATAACCCAAATGTCCTACTCTAAGTTCAGCTGCATGTACATGGACTTTCTCTAAAGACAATAAGCAAATACAAACTGCTCCTAAACCTATTGTCAGGGACTCCTGGGCTCTCTCCATTACTTTTGGGTTCATGCTGAAGACCTGCTTCACTGGAGGTGAGCCAGAGGTAAGATAGATACCTGTGAAGAAAAACAGAGTCGTGATGACATGAAAAACTAAGGCTGTTAATTCTCTTTAGTAGCTATAGTGAATGTTACTAGTTGGATGGAGCAAAACGGGCTGGCCTATAGAATATGCTGAGCGAACACAAAGCAGAAAGGGTTATTAAAATTGACCTACTTTACAGGGACCGTGTGTATAATCTCTGCTGTGTTAGTACTGGGAAGGCAGAACTTTTCAGGAGTATGATCAATCAGCAATCCCAAATTCAACGGTTGCAGCGGGCGCTCTGTAATCCAGATCTGTATCACTATTGCACGTATGTGATTCCCAACCCAAAAAATAAAAAACAAACCTATGGGAAAATGCAGGCTCTAACACCATGTAGCATTTAGGAGCCTCTAAACAAGAAGCAATAGTTTCTGTGATTTGAGTCCATTCCCTAATCAAAGCCACCGTAATAAACAATCTCTCTGAAAGGCCCTAGGAATTCAAATGCTTAATAATTGCTTGCAAAGGTTTTGCCCTGTGTGGCTCTTCAGCAGCCCCACAGGTAGGAGGGAGAGCTGTGAGCTGACCTGGGCGTTAAGTTACACTTGGCAGCAGCAGCAGGTCGAGCTGTGGGGATGATGAGCTACCTTTCCCCAGCAGCAGGGGCTTCACCCTCACAGATGACCTCCAAAAATTCAGCCACATATAAACCCATGCGGAGTCCCACGGATTTATTTTCAACCTAAACCAGCAGCACAACATCTTTTCCATGCAACTCAAACCAGGACTGCTGCATTTATCTGCACAAGTGTCCCATGATGGCAGAATGCATTTGTTTAAAGAGTTTTACTACTGCTTGGCAGGGTGATTGTTTTCCTTTCTTAGGAGCACTGATCATTTTCATATTTCCAAAAGCAATATTTGGCTCTTGGTCAAGTACCTCCCAGCATCGTTACTAGGTTCATCAGATCACCCAAGATACTGTTGCAGCAGTCTTAAAGCAGCATCAGTTGTGACTGTATTGGCAAGAAATTAGCTGTGAATAGTTTTCACTTCAGCAACATTAAGGAAAAAAAAAAGAGAGAGCTTACTCAGCATCACAAGTTACCTTTATGCTGTCAGCCAGTGCTTTGGTAGTAACTAAATAAAGGGAATTCAGGAACATACAATTTACTTTGAAAAAAACCGAGGTGGTCATGAGTCTTCCAAACACCCAAGGCGAAAAAGGGTGCGAGGAGAAGGATATATGTCTGTTTCAGAAACACAGGATGGAAAGAGGGACTTCTTTCCCCGACCATGGTGACCACACATCACCAGCAGATTCTTGAATCAAGCTGCTAGAGAGGCTACACCAGAGAGAAGGGTATTGATTCATTCTGACAGCATTAGGGAAGATGCAAGGCAGGTTCTCTGGCAGCTGCAGAGACAGCAGGTCCCTTCAGCCACCCTGGCTCACTCCTGTTCTCTTCAGCAGCCACCTGAAAACTGCTTGGACCAAGCTGAGAAGGCTCCTGATGCAAAGCTCACACCTAGAGTTCTTGGCTCTGCTTATGCAAGGCAGTGCCAGAGGAAAGGCTTGGAGATCAGAGCCCTCTGACTGTGAGAGTCACCTGTAAGCAGCAAGAATCACACCAGATCTGCCTTCTCCCCCTGACCAGAGGAGCCACCTCCACGTGTTGGTGAGACCTTCAGTGTCCAGGTTAGCTGCCATCAGCCAAGGGCTCTCCTGGGGCCCTGCCTAAACTGCTGCCCAAAACACTTGTGGCAGGGATGGGGGATGTCTCCCATGAGCATGTAATTTCTCTTTAGATGCATAACTAGAAATTCAGTGCCTAAAAATGGAAATTCCAGGTGCCCAGGAAGACACAAATGCAGCCCTAAGGTACAGGGGCTGCAGGAGAGTCAGATTCAGGCAGAATAAATATGCTGAGGAATTCTGAGAATTAAGAGAAAAAAAAAAAAAAGGCAGCAGCAAGGGCACCAGGAGGCAGAGGCTTATCAATGTGCAGCTACAAAACACACTTTTGTGAAACGCTCCTACCGATATTCCCCAACAGGTTCCCCAAGCAGCATTTTACAGGTCACAGACAAGTCTAATGAAGCAGAAACAAGTTGCAGGACGGTGTCAGAATTAGCTGCCCACCTCCCCAAGCTGAAAGAACCCTTCGATTTTTAACCACAGTCCCTTCCTTTGGCATTTTGCATTGCTCAGGCTGAAGCTTTTCTTGTTATCCAAGCACATAAAGCCCAGCACATAGGCACAAACCACGCGTTATTGCACCATAGTGTTTAAATGATGCTGTCAGCCCTCGTGGGTAACCTCAAGTTCAGGTCCATGGCTACTTTCCTCCCAAATTTCTTCACATATTATTAAAAAAGGTAATTCTCCAGGCTACGCAGCCTGCTTGAAGGCTTGCACACCACAGAAGCCCTAGGAAGCAGGCGGGAGGGTGCCTTGCAGCATCTCCATGGCAGAGTGGCATTGCTGGTCCTTCTTGTAGGACCAGGTGGCTGCAGCCAAGCCCCAGCACCACAGGGATGCCCAGGAGAGCACACGGAGAGGTAAGAGTCCAAGGGACGAGGGCTTTCCCACCACCATGATATCACCAGCTTCACCACAGGTGCTCCTGCAGAGAACAGCCAACAGTTGATCTCATTTTATAACAACTCGCTTTCACATTGGCACCTTGTAACGATCATTACAGACCACGCACAGCAGGCAGCGAGGCCAGCTCCTGCAGATCAGCTTGCTTCTGCCTCCCCTCCTGTCTAGCGGGGAGCAGCTGCCAGCCAAATAACTTATCTTGGGTTTTTCCTGCTCGTTGTGAGTGGATGCTGGTGTTGGAGCCCAGCATCCGGCTGGGCTTTCTCTGAGGATCACAGCACAGCCAGCCAACAGTAACGGTTTTCATTTGCTTTTTATCTGGATCAGATGGGGGGCAGTCAGCAGGGACAGGCATCCCCTCGCCCAGTGACCGGCAGGCAGAGCTGGCCTGGCTTTGGGCATCAGAAAACCAAGGGTTCAGTTTTCTCCCCATCATTAGCCAAAGGTACACCTGGGTGTGATGGGGCTAAGAATATTAAAGCAGCACCAGCTGTAATCACAGGTTAACATCGCACCCTGAAGAGGCTGTTGGGCAGTATAAGAAATGACTTAAAATTCTGGGGACACCCCCAGCTCCTTTTGAGCTCTGTGCACCCCCAGAGCAGCTCTGCCAGGTGTTTTCAGAGCATCCCACCACAGGTCTTCTCCAGCCAGTCCCAGGGGCTTGCTCTTTGGAGAAGCAGGAGGGTGCTCCTGTAGCTAGGTCTGAGGACATGGAGAGGTTTTACAATTTCTTACATCCCAGCAATCTCTTCCATCTCTTATTTTCCCATAATAAAGCTCTACTGAGGAAGAGGCTAAAGCTAGTACAAGAACTGCAGTGGCATCGCTGAGGCACTTCCCAATAAGAGCGGCTGCTTTGCACCTCTGCTGTCACCATCATCAGGCAGAGTAAAAGGGAATGTCAGTATGCTTAGCTTAGGGAACCTGTGGCAAAAACATCACAGATTGGGATTTCAGCTGTGTTTCAAAAGGGGATTCTCTGTCCTTGAGAGCCTACAATCAGAGATTGTGGTTCAGATCAGGATTAATAAATCCTCTGCAGAGGGCTGCCTGTCCCCTCCCTCCTGTTGTCCCTTCTCTTTTGCCCCAGGGGACAACAAGGTGGCAAAAGGAGAAGTGACTGAGCCAAGTCCTGGCATGGCTGTGCTACACCAAGGTGAGGCAGGAGGAAGAGCCTCAGAGAAAGCCCAGCCAGATGGGGGGCTCCAGCACCAGCACCCACTCACGACGAGCAGGAAAAACCCAAGACAAGACAGATATTCAATATTTGCCCGAGTTACTGGTGTTGTTTTTACACTAGAGGAGAAATAAGCAGTTTTTACACTAGAGGAGAAATAAGCAGTCACACAGAGGAACGTGGAAATGAAAAGGAGAAATAAGTGCAAGAAAATGGTCAGTCGTGGCAGGCATAGCGCGTTAAATCAGAGCAAGAAGCACAAAGAAATTACTTCAAACTTTAGGCTGTAACCTCCTCCCCAGCTCTATAAATGCTTCTGTTTATGGGTAGATGTTAGTAAAATCAGAGGTTTAAGTGGCAGAAAAGGAGAAACTGCTGGGAAGGGGGTTGTTTGGCTGCAGGGAGCAGGGCAAGGCTTCAAGTTTTGACCTCTGAGCATCCACCTTGCTGCTGAAGAAGCCTCACCTCTCTCCCCTCTTGATCTCCTTTCATCTCCTAGCCTCAGCCCCACCACTCAAAGCCTGCAGTACAATAGCTGCCCAGTCACCAGACCCAGTAAATTATGCTTGCTTTTTAAGTTGTTTGTTTTTTGTTTGGGGTTTTGTTGTTTTGGTTTTTTTAAGGGGAAGAAAAACCAGAGAGAGGCATGATAGCCCCAAGGGGAATTTTCTGTTGAAGTCACTGCCAAAAGAATGACCAATTTGTAAGTGAAATGTTGACACTTTTATAACACAGCAAATATCTTTCCCTTGAGTGAAGCACTTCATGATTTCAAAAAAAGAAAAATAAAGTTATCAGGTTATTAAATACTAGGCAGAAGCTTTGCAATCCTGCAATCACATTTTCCCTTTTTCTCATTTCCCACTTTCACAGACACATACAATTCCCTCAGGGAGTCACAGCCCATTTAGCAGAACCATAGACAGGCAGAGCAGGTGAAACTCACTGGGTAAATTTAAAAAAAAAAATAAAAAAATCACGTTTAGAAGAATTAATAAAAAAAGATCACCCCCTTACCAGCACAGCCCTCATCACAAGCTGCGGTCTCCCACATGCCCAACACCAGGGCGCCCTCAGCATGGGCTTACTTATAGTGAAGGGAAACCAACTGGTGTCAGGGGAAGCAGCTGCTCCCCTTGGTGAAGCACCTGTGGGCAATTCCCTGCTGGGGGGGTGCTCTGGGTCAGCCCCATCCCTGCTTCTCCTTGCCCAGGAGACGCTTGGCACCAGAGCAAACTGGGCAAGGGCGAAACGGGCTTGAAGCTGCTTGAAGTTCTGTCCAAGTTGGGGTGGAGGAAAGGGTGGGGGGGTCTGGGTGCTCCCCGGCATGGCTCTGCAC
Organism: Apaloderma vittatum; assembly: GCF_000703405.1. NCBI lineage: Eukaryota > Metazoa > Chordata > Aves > Trogoniformes > Trogonidae > Apaloderma > Apaloderma vittatum. Next base: position 6,562 of record NW_009696950.1, read on the forward strand.
CATCTCCTTGCCTGGTCCCCCCCAAAACCCCTCTCCAGCAGGACGCAGCCCTGTGCGCTGGCATAATTTATACCCTTGGGTCTTCGCTCTTGCTAGAGGACAGCCGGTAAAGAAAGGTGAGAGCAGAGAGACTTTTGAAGTGAGGAGACCACAAAGCTCATTTAGGATGCATACACCACCAAAAAAAAAAATAAACCCCAACCACCAGACAGTAATAACTTCAAACCAGTGCTGACTGGAGTTGAAAACGGCGACGTACTGGCAGAAAAACCAGTGCCTAAGCCAAGTTCAGACGTGGTGTAAGCTGGATTTCGCTCTGTTTATGATGCTGAAGAGAGCTAATGGTTGCCGGCAGGCAAGTCTTGCCGTTAAAGAGAAGCACACAGCTTGTTAAAGGGACCTCTGAGCTCTCTTTTGGGCCCAGCAGAAATCATAACCCACCCCCTCCGTGCGGTAAAGAGAAAGCAAGAGCAGCGTCCACCTCTTGCACGTCCTCTGGCTGGTTGGGTCTGAGCTCCATGGAAAATGCCTGGCTCGCCTGCTCGAACACGCGCCATCTGAACAGCTATGTGTCTCCTCTCTCGCAAATTGTCAGAAGCTGGAAGAGTTAAGATAAGCGCGAAATAAATTTCTTGTGTTTGTTTATTCGTGCCCATTTAGATTTGCTTCGTTCTGTTTTAATAAGACAAGTGAGTCGAGACTTCTGCTGGAGAGTCAAAATAATTCACCTCAAGCGTTGCATTGCTTGTTAACGTGCAGCAAAGCAAATAATGAACTTCCAGCTAAGTTCTGAACGGAGCATCAGGGAAGCTCTTGGTTTGCCAGAACTGATTAAGTTATTTATTGAAAATAAACTAAGCGGAGAATTTGTTGCTGCTTTCCTTCCACTGATAATTTATTGTCTGAATTGTGTTTTTCTTCTCCATAGAGTTTTTTTTTTTTCTTCAGTACAAAAGCAGACGCAGCGAATAAGAAGGATTTTAGAAGTGCAGCATTTGGGTTACAAAATGATCCAGTTTGGAAATTGCCGAGTGGAATGGCTTTTAATTCCAAAATGTTAAATGTTTTATTGAAAATCTCCAAAGTTCTGCATGGTCAAAATGTACAACAGACTGCTGGCTGAAGCAAAGGCTTTACTTTGGGCCACTTTATTTTAAAACTTCAGTTTTCTGGAAATTTTGAAGCACCTCTGAACGACAGTATCAAAGCACACCAGCGACACCTGAGCTACCAGAAGAATCCTGGGCTCTGCCTCTATCTTAACAAAATGCTAGCAAGTCCGTGTTAGGGAAAGTCAGGCAGCCAACTGAAAACTGACAAGCCTGAAGAAATAAAGTGTGGGGGGATTTTGGGGGTTCATTTGCTCGCCTCATAAGGCAGTAAGACTTTGGACCTCGTTCCTTGCTGGGAGGCTAAAAATATCATGTGGAAACACAGATGCCATGGCTCATGTATAGAAGGGGTTTCCTCATAGGCTCCCCAAGACCATTTTTAGCCTTCTTCTCCCCTCCTCTACTTAAAATTAAGTTTGCATCATATATCACCCCACTTTTTCTCGATGGTGAAAGCTGGAAGCAGAGGTGGAGCAAGAGGAGTGAAGGAAAGAAAGGAAATGGAGAAAATAGAAGAAAGTGAGAGACTGAGAAGGAGGAGGAGGAGGGAGGAAGGGCTTGAAAGGGCTGGGGAGGGGGACAGGGTGGCCCCTGGCCTCCCCACATTGTGCCCGACTCTATCCATCTAAATAAAGGGAGAGGTTTTTTTGCCTTTTGGGTTTTTGGTGTCGTCCCCTCC
>NW_009696951.1:0-6124 GCF_000703405.1 Apaloderma vittatum
TGCCCTGCCTGTCCTTCCTGAAGAGTTTATTATTAGTGGATTATGTTGTCCCAAGTCAATGAGGCTTGTAATTAAAATTAAATTCTCCTTTCCAACAATTTTACTGATTCCGGGAGCAGACCTGCATCATTTCTAATACTCCAAATAAGTAATATGAACTAGGCGGAGTACATCTTGTCTTCAGACATGTAGAATTTAGACAATATCTGTCTATGATGTCTACATCTGAGCTCATTGTCTAGATTTCCATTATGGTCAACGAAGAAAGGTACAGTTAGAGGTAGTAACACATTTAATTTTAAAATAGTCATATAAAGTCACTTCTCTGAACTGACCACCGGAAAATTCTGTTTCTCTTCACAAATGATAAAGAGGGCTTAGTTCGTTTGCACTAATGACATTACCTGTATAGTAGCTGTATAAAATAATTTATGCACAAATTATACTCTAAATTGACATTGTTTTATTTTATCCTAATAGTAAAATAATTTTTCCCTCACTCTACAACCAGCCACTGCTCTTCTCACTGCTCTTAGTTCAAACACTCTCCAAGCATACTTTTAATTGGTTTTATTTTTAATAAAATACTACTGACACTAAAGACACTGTGTCATACTAAGCTTCTTTCTCACCTTCATTTTCCACGTCATATATCACCAGCTTGTGCTTTTCTCTCTTAAGGAAGCTATTCTGCTCTTTTTGCTTATCACTTCCACACAATATTTATCTTGTTCTTTCAAGTTTATTCAGAATTGAAGATGAATTTACAATCAAGTGATTATTCATCCAAATGTAGAAACTTGACATATCCATCTATTTGCCAACTAATCACTCAAATTAGCTAATTTTAGATAGTTTCAGAATCTTAAACATCTACTACTCTTTATCACAAAAAGCAGTCTATAAACATATTAGTCCAAACTGAATGCTAATCTCTGTTTTGATGGAGAAAGAAGTATCTTAGGATTTCATTACTATTATCTCATCAGTTCCTTGCCTGTACAAAATAGCACTGCTATAGGGAAGGTTAAAATGTTTTCTGCCTTCTCTCCACTGTACTTCTTTCAAGAACAGAGGAAAGACAGATATCTGTCTCAAAGCACTATTTGTCAGTTTGAAAAATCAGAGGCTCTTGTTGTCAGTTTTCATTTAGGGAAATCCAAAGTTTTAGGTACTTTAAAAAGTACATTAAGTTAGAAATGTGTCAGCATTTTTTAGACTTTTTATTCCAATTTTCTTTTTCCTGTAAGAAACAAAAAGACTTAAAATATTACTACATTTTCCACAAGTAGAGCACAAAACAAAACAATAGACTAGTTTTTCGTTAAAGACTTGACTATGTATTCTATAATTAATGGTGGTCAACAGGGTAATAAAATAATTAGAAATTCCAGGTAAGCTTGATCTCTTTTTCATGTGATTATAAGCAAATTGAGATTCACTATATTGATATAATTGACTTAAACTACGATAATGCTTGACATAAGTGATCATGCTATTTCAATTAAAAATACATACACAATTCATGTACTATATTTGAAATGAATTAAAATTCTTTTACTGGTAGACATTAAACATAACTAAATATCAACTGTTTCTAATGGAATTCTGTGTTTTTCCCAGTGCTTACCTACTTTTTATCAGTTGTACTGAAAAAAATGAATGTCAAAAGTTTGCAAGAGGCATGTCAATTTGACAAGAGCTGGAAAACTAGGAAATAAAGAACACATAGTTAAACTGATAGAATCCCAGACAGCTTTTAAAGTTGCAGTATAGTGTCTTCCAAACCATCACAGTGAATTACAAATCATTAAATGACTTATATTATTGTACTATGCTTTGTAGTCATTCTTGAATAGTCTGCTACTTTCTACTAGGCCAAAAAACGCAACATGTCATCAGTGGTCATCTCTTTCAAATCAGATGTATTATTTATTTTATGATGTATTTTCTGATCACTGCAAGAATCATTGCACTGCTTAATTTCAAAAGTTGTAAGTCTTCGGGTGATTGTTTTCTTAAGGTTTTTCATATTTGATATATAAAGACTCATATATACATCTTGGGTGGTCTGAATGCTGGGTTTAGAAAATATTTATATATATTTCTACATCTTCCTTGCAAGTCACTAGATAAAAATGAACCCTGTTCATGATGAATACTGCTAATGAACCTCTGAGGTAAACCACTGTGTAAAATGAAATGACTTGATAAGCCTTTTCCATTCAGTCCTCCTTTCTGTCTTTGTCCATAAAAGGTAGCTAAAGATCTTCCAGCTGACCTGTGCTTATCCCAGTGTTTGACAATAATACTACTGATATGAGCTATAATGGTGATAACAGTATGCACTCAATGACCACAAACTAAAATTGCAATTGTTAAAACTGTAAAGATGGGAGCCCTATCCCTGGAAGCCCCATCCTAAAGACGGAAGCCCCATCCCTGGAACTTTTTAAGGCCGGGTTGGATGGGGCTCTGAGCAACCTGATCCAGGGAGAGATGTCCCTGCACATGGCAGGGAGGTTGGAACTAGATGATATTTAAGGCCTCTTCCAACCATGACAATTCTATGATTCTGTGATTTAACAACTTGCACAACAACAACATCAGCACAGAAATCAGTAGGGTTCACAGTTATTCCCATAATGCCTAATGTTGGAATCAAATCTACGTATAAATTGTTAACAGCTAGTAAATCTGTTCACTTACTGAAAATAACTGAGTTTCCACTGCTTGTCAAGGGAGAGGGAAAGAGCGTGGATAAGTTTACAGAAGAATATTGATTTGATCCACCTTAAATATCTGAGTAAGGGATACTGCTTCTCACTCTATAATATTAAATAAGTATTTCAACATATCAGAAGTTGTTATAGAAAACGCTTGAGAAACCACAGTCCATTAGCGAATCTGGTTATTTTAAATTTAGAATACATTCTTTTCCTTCATTAGGATCTGCATCAATATTTTTTCATTATTTAGTTTACATTGCTTTTAAAAGACAGTAGATTAGAGCAAAACTATAGAAGATTAAGCAAAACTGTAAAATGCTTAAAAATTAAAGTTCTCTAAGTAGCTGGTCAGATAAATAATTATCTAATATAATGTGCATTTGTTCTTTCATAAAAGAAAGCCAGTATTTTATTTGTGGATCATTTAGCAAATCAACATAAACCCATATATATATTTCAAGTGCATTAGATATAGATAATGATTAATTCTACTGATACATATTAGAAGAGCTTTATAATGGTTACATTACAAATAGGAGGAAAAAGACATTATATTTCTAGCTATTTCAACTATCTGAGTATGGTTAATTTCTAGGATGAAGTCTGTACAATTATAAAAACTTTTTTTTTTCTACGAGGTGTCTTAGAGTAAGGCCATATAATGTTCTTGGTCAATGTACACAACTGCTGTGGAAATCACCAGCAGCTTTATTGTGGTTGAAGACAATATCTGGCCTTGTGTGCAATATTAGAAGTAATGTTACATATCATAAATGTTGTACTCAGTTAGGGAAAAAAAAATAATAAAAGACCTCTAAAATCACACATATTTTTCACAGCCCCAAAGAATAATAACATATAAATTTGTGTGGGGTGGGGTTTTTTGGCTATTTTTTTAAATTTATTTTGTGTACTAGATATCTATGAAATAAATTTCTCATTCATATTTAAACCTTGTTTCTGGAATGAACTTATATATGTATTTTTCTATGTTTAAACTTTTATTAAAAAAAACCCCACAAGATTCCTAATTAGAATTCCTCCTTCACTCTCACTTATTTTCTTAATGAAGCTAGAAGATGGATGGGGTTAAGGGGGGAGGGAGTTTTTCTTTTAGGAAAAACTCTTTCAAAAATAGGTGACAGAAATTAATTAAACAAGAAGTTTCAAAATACTCTGAAAATCTTTTTTTGTGTGCAACTCTTCAAATGAATATCAGGTCAAAAGCCTTTTTGTGTTGGGTCTGGAATTTGGTCAAAACCTTTTTTGTTGTGGTTTTTTTTTGTTTATTTTTTGGTTTTTTTTGTTTTTTTTTTAATCCTAAGGATATTAAATCAGAGGGATATAAGCAGCTGTAGACTATAGTGTCTTTACTTCTTTCATTATTTACTACAGATTTTTTTTATTTTTTTCATCATCATTTGCCTTTAATAAGTCTCTCCTTCACACTTAAATATTTTTTATTTATTTTTACTGGGCAGTTTTTACATTTTTGCTGGCCACCTCTTCAGTTAGAAGATTGCAGAGATTACCTCTTCCAGCTTTAGTTTCCATCCAGGTTAACGTCACATCCATAAAAAAATGGTATGCTCTCTTATTGTCAAACACTGTAGGGCCAAGTCTGGCAAATTAGTTAGTATTAGCATATAGACCTTCTGGCAGGAGGAGAAATCTTTCTACTTTGGAGCTGGGCACTCAGCTGGGTCTGTCAACTCAAAGCTGCCACTGGCCTCGTTATCTCATTTATCTTAGTTAGTCTAAATTGGCAGTTATGTCTTCATGGCAAATGTTTGTTTTTACAAATGAGCAATAGAGCAGTGAGCAGAAGACAAAACACAAGGACTTTTAACCCAAAATTTAATTGGAGAATGCTATAACTGGTGACTGATTTCTCTGATTTTAATTCTCAAGTGGTTTTTAAAGTTATCCTTCTCTTTCCTGACTCAGTAAATGTACTGTAAAGCTATGGAAAGAGAGCTTATGAAAAAAACGTTAAATACACTTATCTTCTCTCTCTTTTGTATTTTTTTGTTTTTTAAATAATATCGTCATGTCTCGCAATGAATTATTTTGGAAACCATATCTATGTCAACAAAAAACCTTGCCACAATCACGATGATGTATATACATCCCTTTTAACAGTGGCAACAAGAATGGGCAGGCAGGAAGGTTATACATCTTATTAAACAACATCACATTGCACTCTTGGCCACAAAATGACAATGACAGAATTTTCCAGTTAATCAGCATAGAAAGGCATTGTACAAAAGAGAGCTATAAAAGTTACATAATATGCTTTTATGCTTAGTGATATCTGGCACTGCAATCTCACTTCCAGTCATGTTCTGAAAATGACATTTCTAAAGCCCATTTCAAGTCCTAAGAACAATTTTCTGACATAAGAAAAGTTCTTTTCCCTTCTTTCAAATCTGTTCTCTTTTAGGAGTGATGGAGTGCTATAAAGGAGTTTTGGCCCATCTTTCTGGAAAATTATGCAAGAAAAAGTGAAATCGATTGTGCGAAATACAACTTACTAACCACATTTTTATCAAATATATAATAATGTCAGAGTTAGTTTCTTCCCAATTGTATAAAATAATTTATCAGGGAAAAAAGTTACTTACATCCTATAAAAGACTTTTATGACTTTATTGTCTTTCTCTTAAGAAATGCTTTGCTGTGTAAGACCTGTAAGAATTGGATTTACTTCTGATTTCCATCCAGTGACTGTATAATATAAAATGTATGCAGTGCCCACAACACACAGTTGCCCTTTTTCAAGCAGAGTAGACTAATTATACTGTTGACTTAGGCCATGACTTGCATATTCCCATCACTTATGAAATTTGCTGCTGCATAACTGGAAGATCTGGAGGGAGCAAGAATTCTGTTTCAGTTCAGAATTTGGGCCCATTGATAGCACAATATTTTGAAACTGAAAAGTTCTTCCAGTGAGTGTTTTTTACATATTTCTTACATGTTGCATCTACAACTGCCTTTCATGAAAGACTCAATCCTGGGGAGATTTATTAGACATGGTGCCATGTTATCTATATATTCAGGTTCTTCTTTAATGTGCATGTAATTTGCCTAGCTTGTATGTAACACTGTGATTCAGGCTAAGAGATGGAGAAAAGAGAAAAAGAGAAAAGACTAAAAATATTTGTGTTAGCAGAAGAACACTCTGGAAAGGATATGTATTCACTGGACAGCAGTTTAGGATCAAGTTAGGAATAATTGTCACTTATAGGTTTGACTAGACATTAACATTACATATTCCTATTGTTTCTATTTTCTGCCACCTGCTAAGTATTTCTGATGTGTCAGGATATATACTAATATAAAATTGATATATATATGTTAATATAAATATAAATATATAAATATATGTTTAT
>NW_009696952.1:0-201 GCF_000703405.1 Apaloderma vittatum
CTCCCCCTCTTCCGCCCCTTTCTTCTTGCCAGCAGCCCCTCTTGCCCAAGGAGGTGCCCCCCTGCAGCCCTTCTCCCCCCTCCCACGCTGGTGGGGGTCGGTGGGTCCGTCACAGCGTGTCACGGGTGGGTTGGCACGGTCCTGCGATATTTCCATGGGAGGTATCCGTGTGCCCTTGCACAGGGCTGTCACGGTGGGGGC
>NW_009696952.1:580-3310 GCF_000703405.1 Apaloderma vittatum
GGAGTCTTGAGAGTGTCAGTGTCTGCGTGAAAGGGATGCCACTAAAATATTCAACAGCGAGGAGTAGCGAGAAGCCCCGAGGGAGCGTTCAGCGATCTCACAATGTTTTTTTTCTGCGTTTGTTCAGTTCTGACCATAATAACTGTTCAGGGTAGGCGACAGCACTTCAGCCTAACTCCCTCGCAGGTTAGACAGGCGTGGGTGGAGGGAGCCCCAGAGAGAGAGAGGAATAAAGAAGAAAGAGGGAGCAAGGGTAACTTCTTTTTTTTTTTCTTACTGAGGGAATTGATGCGATACGAGTGGGAGGGCAGAGGCACTAGAGGACAAGGCCCCTAGTGACCAAATTAGCTGGAGCGGAGAGGGTTCTCTTGCTAAATTATTGATCAAAGCCTGTAAGGTCAGCGGGGAGTAAATCCGTACAGAGTCTAGAAAACAGAATAGGATGGGTTGAGCAGGATGTGGTGTTGAACAGAGGGCTCGTGGTGGTGTTATGGTTAGGGGTGATGGTGGTACGTGAGGCAGGAGGGAAGGCAGCAGCCAGCTTAATTTGAGCCTGGGCTCCTTCAGCTTATTCAGAAGGGAGCATTCCTCTTCTGGGGGGCTTTGCAGGGCTAGGATGTGGTAGGGAATTCTTCAAGGGCCAAAGCTAAGGCGTTGGGTTGCCGTGGAAGGTGATTTAGGTTCTCTTTTGGTGTAAAAAATGAAATGAGACCCCTTGGTCAACTCCCCCTTGGCTCTTCCCCCTCCCTCTGCACTGCTCTGCGCTAGGAGAGAGCCCGAGGGCAGCTGTGCAACGTGGGTTTGCAGCTCTGGGATTTATTGTTTAATTCGGAGCGGCTCTTGAGGCAGATTCTGGCGTGGCAGAGTGAGAGGTTTCCAACGGCCTTTTCATTTTATTTACTGCTCTGGTGCCAGCCTGGTTATCCGTGTGGCTTGATTCTCTCACGCCTCACATGGAGGGTTCGTTAGTTGTTCTTGCCAAACAAAACGTGGGCTCCTCTGGTGTTACCTGCTGCTGAATCCCCTGCCCTGGAGTGGACGTGGAGTCTTTTAGGTTTGCAGGGAAGAGTTTCTCCCTGCTTGGTGCGTGCACCTCCTGCCGGCTCGATGCTTGCGCTCGCAGGCTGTTGTCAGGTAGCAGAGTTTGTGTGTTTTCTGGCATTTGTTACTTTTCATAGTCCGAAGTAGAACAGCCCTTGTGTCCCCTTGCTTTAAAGGCTGCTGGTTCTCTGACCCTTCCATGACTGAAGGTATCTTCACGTTCCTAAGCAGCAGGTACGTGTGATCCCTCGTATCCTCCCCGCCCTCAGCCGTTCAGTGCGACTGGTTTTGTTTGTGCTGCAGTAGCTCTGATAAACCCCACTCCTGCGTAGGATGCCAGAGTCAAGGAGTAAAATATTTCTTATTTTAGCTTATTTTGAGGGGGTTTCTTTAGCTGTAGACTGTATATTTTTTTCAGAAATTACAGGAGTGGTCTGTGCAGAATTATTTTCTACGTTCATATAAATGCAGGTAGTTAATTTAAAAATAAAAATGCGTCTGCCTTCCTTGTGATATTTGAAGGGAACTTCAGTTACACCCTCCCACCCACTGCTTTTTAATCTTCTCTGGGTTTTTTTAATTTTTTTTCCTTGTCAGGTGGAAGATGGGACCATTTCCCTTGTGTTTGAGGTGACTCTGCCACCTGGTTACCATGAAGTCCCGCAGGCGATAGAGGGACAGTAGTGGGAATTTCTTCTCACTCCTCCAAACAAATCCAACGATTGCCTAATGGTAAGAAAGCTGTAACTTTAAATGAGCCTCACGTTGTACAGTGTCCATTAATCAAGGAATGTGTTGAAGAGTCTGAGATCTGAACCCACTGGGCCACATGCAGGGGGATCGGGGAGGATCCAGGCTCTAAATGCTATGTGTTTAGAGAGAGCGGGAGGAGCTGGTTTGAAAATAAGATTTTTCTCTGTTTTGTGTCCTCTCCCCAGGGATTACCTCTTATGCTGACGTCATGGGGACCTGCTGCAGTTGTCTGTGCAGAGACAGCATCCCAGACAACCATCCCACCAAATTTAAGGTAAGTCCTCCACCTTCACCCCCATCAGAGTCTGTGACAACAAAGCCCAGCATGGGTTGGATTTCAGGGATGAGCAGAAAGAAAACCTCTGCTCTTGCAGAGAAGTCTTTTGCTTGATAAGATTTGTAAACATGCTACTGTTTTGGTTTGTTGCTTGGGTTTTTTATATTTTTAATTTTTTCCCACAAGCGACCTCTGCTGCAAATACGTTGGTATTTGCAGCTGAAATTGCCTCTGCGCTGAGCTTCAGCCTGAGCAAGGAAATGGGGGACTGGAGAGAAACCTTTTATTGCTCAGGGCTGTGTTCCAGCCTCTGTGCCGAGACACGTCAGCTCAACTGCCAAGCACACGGTCTCCAGGGCTGCCGGCTCGGCGCCTTCTGCCAGCAATGAATTCCCGCTCTCAGCTGAGAAAAAGGCATCACAGTCACTAAAGGGAGAATCCGTGGGAGTTACGGGGTCTTCGTGGGTGAGTTTATTTGATAGCGGTGTGCTGCCTTTCCTCATGGGAGCTTTGTGGCCTCTGCAGGTAACGAACGTGGACGATGAAGGTAACGAGCTGGGATCTGGGATCATGGAGCTGACACAGACGGAGCTCATCTTGCACACTCACAAGCGAGACGCTGTCAGGTGGCCCTACCTCTGCCTGCGCCGCTATGGCTA
>NW_009696952.1:3330-7224 GCF_000703405.1 Apaloderma vittatum
CAGACAGGGCAGGGTGAGTGTGGAGGTTCCTGGAGGAGGGAACGCCGAGGGTTCTCTTCCCAGGCAGCTAGAGCGGGAACTGCTGCTCGTGTCTTCCCAAATCCCTGCACCTCATGAATCAACAAAGGTTCTTTTGCAGCCTCTGTTTCACCAGAATACCGGAGCGTGCGTGCACATACACTTAATAATCCTGATTAAAACGCTCACGAGAACAACGTCATGGCTCAAGACCTGGGCATAAATCTAATGGTCTTATTTTGCTTGTGCATCAGTGCCTATGAGGTAATCGGTGAAGCAGGCTCGAGTGTCAGACGGGGTGTATTTAGTGTCAGCACGGACATTAGTTACACTCTGTGCTACCGGAGGAGGCCTGGACTTCTTTCCTTAGGAGCTAGAAAGTACCTTTTTCAAGACTGAAGCTTTGTTAAGCATCTTTTAACTCTGGATGAAGCAAAAGGGCATCACCTGCACCTTTTTGCAGGTCCCTCGTCAGGTTCACTCACCACACAGAGCTGCTGAACGCGCGCCAGCAGCAACAGTTGCTTGAGCACGTTTTGTTTTTCTTGAGGCGTTCTCTCTGCCTTGGTTAGTGCTAGCTCTACTTAGTGCTTTGCTTTTTGTGTCCAGCAGCACTCCGTAACCTAGAAGGAAGGGCGTTTTACGTTTTAGTGATTCTGTGCATGGGGATGCTGTGCACAGAGAAGGGAAGTGAGTCACCCAGGAGTACCTGCCAAGTCATCAGCAGCACTGGGAATAGACTCCAGTTTTACAATGGTGCCTGTTAGTTCCTTTACCAGTCTGTCCCTCTTGCTTTTAAAGAACTGAACATTTTCTTGGCTTCTGCATCCCCGGGGGGAGGAGGGAAAAAACATTTATTTCCTCATTCTATTAATGTGTTTGTAAACTCTTCTTTATCCAAAAGGGCTCCGCGTGACTGTTCAGTGTCTGTGTAAAGCACTGTGCAAATCTCTAGTGCTGTATGCTCTTTTCTAATATTTATGCAAGTGGGGTTTTCCTCCCCTGGAGTCACGTGCTTATCCGTTGCCAGCGATAGGAATTGCTCATCTCTGGATTCTGTTTTGCCTTTTGCAGGATACAGATCAGTGATTAAAATTCTGCCCCGTGTATGTGTTTTGGTTTTGTTTAGGACCAGGTAGTGGTTGTAAAGCAGAACCATTTGCTCTTTCATATATTGCAAAATTTGTAGCAGACGCATACTCGACTCCTCAGTCTTAGGGCAGACGGAAATGAGAGGAGTGCTGTTGTGTTTTGACAACTTTTCTCCCATCCTTGTAGGATTTTATTGCACTTAGTTAATTTTATTTGGAAGATTTCTTCCTGATGCTGCTCTCCACCTTGTATAAGGTTGATACAGCTGGTTTTTTGGGCGAGAATTCTTAAAACCCTTCTTCTTTGGGGCAGCAGCCATTGTTGCCATGCTGTTGTTGTTGCTATGGCTTTTGTGCGTGTGTGTTTGTGCCACCTTGGGATTGGTTAGCTCTGCACACACCAGCTTCAGTTTGGGCTGCTCGGTTGGGGAGGCACTGCTTAATTCCAGACATTTTTGAAATACAACGTTCTTGCCCCTCCTGCACGTGCATGCTCCGTGAGGCCCAGTTCAGCTTCCAGCAGTCACGGGATAGACTTTCCCTGGCGATGAGGACTGGACTGGGCGTCAAGCGAGTTAAAATAGAAGATTAGCCCTGAAACGAGATGGGTTGGCCTGTCCCTTTCACGTCTCTGCTCGTGTGGGATTGATGGTCTTAAGCTAACTGGGGTGTTCACTGTTTTTCTCGTAATAACACACCGTTTGGTCAGCTGGCAGTCACGGCAGCGTATTTCTGTTGATGCAATGATCCACCAAGTTGGTGTTTCCTCTGGCTGCGGGGTGCAGGGATCGATGGTGTTAAACGCAGCAAAGGAAATCAGAATTGTCTGTTCATTTAGAGCCAGGAATTAGATATATCCTTGTTAAAGCAGGATTGCTTTCTTGCTTTTCTGACCCTCCTCTTCGTTACCGTGCAGGGATTTTTGCCTTCAAGTGTTCCAGAGCAGAGGAGATCTTTAATCTGCTGCAGGACCTGATGCAGTGTAACAGCATCAACGTAGTGGAAGAGCCTGTTGTCATCACCAGGAACAGTCATCCCACGGAGCGGGAGCTCTCCCGGACCCCCCAGGCACCCAACAGTAAGGCTCCTTCAGCGTTCGGGGAGAAGAGGGAAGAACAGAGACGTGGGCAATGTCTGCAGTTCCTCACATGACCTTTGCAGCCCACGGATCTCTCCCAGACGTTGCCTCGCTGCTGACCCGTATCTTTATGTCCACGTGTGCCCCGTGCACCATGTTCGTTTTAAGGCCCCGCTTGTCTGTGATGTGGTATTTTGTTTCCAAGGAAACGGCAACAAAAAGCCCTTCAAAGAGTCGACGGAGGTGTCACCCTTCAGTTGGTTTGACCTTTTTTTGGTCGCGCTCACAAAGATCAGGTGGCTCCTAGAGGAAGCCACATCTGGAAGAATTCAGATTTGCTCAATTCCTGTCTCTGTTAGGAGCGACTTCAGTAGATTTAAAGACAACTCTTGTGTTGGTAGTAGGTACTTCATCACAGGCATCTTCCCCAGACAGGCTGATGTTGACTTACAGGGTGCAGTTACGAGGCCAAAATGAAAACTCCTCTTTTGTACCGAACCAATGCTCTAACACGTGCCTGTCTTGACTCTCTCTCAGGTCTGGGGTACACCATCCCAGGACTTCCCAACGGATTCCACAGCTTCCCTGGAGAAACCCTGTCTTACTCGGCAGCCCGCCACCCCTCCGTGAGCAGCCTGAGGCATTCCTCTGTGGGTGAAGACTCTACTCATGCCCTTATCGGGCCTGATGAGCAGGTACACCCAGATGTCCTAAATTCCCCTGTCTGCAAGCAATGAACAAGCAGCTTGTTTTGCTGGCAGTCCTCAGCAGTTCTGGGCTTCTCTTACTCCAGCAAAGCTGAGGGGATCCTCATACCTTGTCATCCTTTTTTTTCCTCTTTTGCTTCATTTTGCTCTTGTAGACTTCTGCTCTCTGACACTTCACCAGGACAGATGCTCTGTCAAGGCTGACGGAGTTGACTTCCTTGATCCACGAGTATTCGCGTGGCAGTTATTTAACAGCAGCACTTAGCTTGTCAGCTCTTGCTGCAACCCCTAAAGTGACGTGTGTATGTGTACCCAAGTTCCAACTCTTTTTATTTTCATTTTTGATGTACAGCTCTTTGTTCTCAGTTATAAAATTTAAGATTTTTACCTCCCTACAAAATCCAGCTCGTCTCCACCATTATCGGAGAAGCCTGGGCAGCTGTGAGTGCTGCAGTACCACCAGCATAAGCCGCTCAAGGAGATCTTTTGCAAGTGGCTTTGCTTTTTGTGTGAAATAGATGATCTGTATCTTCTGCAGTTGGACTTCATTCTCTCTCTCCTTCAGCCCACAAACCCAGACGGGACTTTTTTCATTTTGCTTCCCCAAATCTTTTCCACCTCTGAAATGATTTCATCTCCTCCTCCTTCATCAGCCACCAAAATAATTTTCCATTCCCGTTGCTTTCTCAGCTGCTGATGGCTGCTGTGCTCTTGTCTCTTCTCCTTTCACTGTCCCTCTGCTTCTCTCCTTGCAGTCTCACACCTACGTCAACACGGCCAATGGTGATCAGGAGCTGAGGGGCCGACACTGTATGCACTCCTTGCCTGAAGTCCACCCTCCTTTCCCCCATAGGAACCACAGCTGCTCCCTTGAAGACCGCAACCCCCAGGTCTTTCTGCAGCCAGGGGAGGTTAAGTTCGTGTTGGGTCCCACGTCCAACTACAGACGCGTCTGTCGGCATCCCCGGGAGGGCGGGACGCCCTTCTGCCCCGCCAACAA
>NW_009696953.1:0-526 GCF_000703405.1 Apaloderma vittatum
TTTTCATGCAAGCCCGTCGCAGCCCTCCGCAGACCAGGCCGACGCTCGAGCAAGATGTGGCAAGTTTTCCACCCGGCAAGGATGGTTTTATGAGCAAATTTCAAGTTTCGCATAGTTTTCCCTCCCATTCCAGAGCAAATGTTTCTCCTGCCTCCCCAGGAGCACCGGTCACCTCCTCACTGGCTCCTGGACCCCCGCGGCCCCCGGGCCCTCGGCAGCACTTCTCCCCTCCGTGTCCCGGAGGGAACCCTCCCACCCTGCAGCTGCCGCCGGTGCCAACACGCCAAGCGTGCTTGTGCCTCACCGCTGGGCCATCAAGGAAATTTGCTGGACTGAAAAAATACCAGCACGTCTAGACTGAAATACCAGTCTGGGCTCCTGGGGAGCCAGCGGACCCCCCCTGGGATGGCATGGGCTCCCTTTCTCGGGGGTGGCACAGGCAAGCATGACCCTGGAGACACCTCTGCTCCTCAGGACTCTCCAAACCCATTTATCATCCCCACCCCCATGTGGCACCACAGTGCCC
>NW_009696953.1:647-876 GCF_000703405.1 Apaloderma vittatum
CCGAACGCCCCCCTGGGCGGCCATCGCCTCCTCCTTGGTGCGGGCACTGCCGGGGGCCATCCATCAGCAACGACCCCAGAGCCGCCCTGAGGAGGAGTGACGGGAGGTTGCGGAGGGGCAGAGAGGGGAGAGAAGGCAAACAGACAGGATAAAAATCACCGAATTAGCAGGTCCCAGGGAGGGGTGGCCTGCGAGATAGCGCGGAGCCATTTTTTATGGGAGAGACAAG
>NW_009696954.1:0-3162 GCF_000703405.1 Apaloderma vittatum
ATGCAAAACATGGATGGAGAGGTAACATGCCGTCTGCATAACCCTGACAGAAGTCCCAGATTTCCAGGTTAACTTCTGTGTAGTAAAAAAACTGTTGTGTTTGCACCTGGTCACTAACAGTCAGGTTTCTACTGTCTTGCATTAAATGATCTGGATTTTGAAGTCCACATCTCGCACAAATATGAATGTCTCTTTTCTTCCATTTGCTGTTTGACACTATTATTAGGCAATACTGACATTTCGTTCAAGACTTCTTAAAAGCCATAACCTTGACTTGCTTGTAATTTATTTTTGTTGATGCATCATCTTCTCAGAACTTCAAAAAGGTTCCTGTCAAAGTATCATCACCTAAGGCCAGAATCATTGTAGCTGCTCTAAGTTCAGGATCTGTTACAATGGAGAGACTTATTAGAACAGAGCAAACTAAGTCTTGTCTTGTGCCAAGTTCCCTTTGCTTTTGTGTTCAGGAAATCCTTCTGAGCAGCCTTAAGGTCACCCTTACCACGCATTTCTTTTGACTTGTCTTTGTCATATCTCTCTATCTCACAGAAAGATTAATATTTAATTATCTATGACACTTTGTATGTGAGTGTACACTTTGCAATGGCTGTCAAGTGGACAGTTATTGTTAATGTCAGTTTCCCTTTTGAAATTTTTTGTGTAGTAACATGAAATATTTAGATTCCATGCAAAAGTCAATTCATTGAAAGGTAAAAGCAAGTACTGTCTTCCTGCATGCTTTAAGACACTATCGGAATCTTTTTATTTAGTATATCTATTATCTAGGATGTATCAGTTAAACTAAAGCTAATGCAGGAAACTTAAGGAAGGAATATTCAGAGATGTTTATAGTATCATCAATGGAAAGAACAAAGATGTCTTTGAAAGTCCACCCTACAATAATTTTGGTTCTTTGGCTTTTCAGTAAAAGCCATGAACATTTACTTCAGATTTTTTTCCCATTTAAGATATGCTTATTTTTCTCCTTTAATTTTTCCCAAGTTCCAAACGTATTTTCCTGTATAGAAGGAAAACAAAAGATTCTTTTGACAGTCTACACAACCTTACATATAATGTTCACCGTGGACAAACCCCACTCATTAGGAAGCACAAAAGAATTTTGCTGAAGTGTGATCTTGATCATTCTGTTACTTTGAAATTATTACAGGTCTACAGTTGGACTACAACAACTCAAGGTGCAAAGTGAAAGGAGAATGAAGGCGCCAATTTACATGAAAAGTCACTACAGATAATTTTGTTAGGAGAAAGCTGACAACTATCAAGCAACATTTACATTAAAAAAAAAAAGCAACAACTTTCCTCCAACTTTCTTTAAACCTCTGCTAAGAAAGTATCTCCTAGTACTTCCAAATCAAAAACACCCCAAAACATCATCGAAGGAAGCTGGAATACTGATTGTGGAAGGATTGCCTTAAGTTATACATTTTACTGAGGATGAACTGTCCTTATGAATACTTGCTAAGTAAGCACAAGTAATGTCTGAATACTTGCTAAGTAAGCACAAGTAATGTCGACCTACATGCCTGGTACTTTAAAGTCTGCATTTAATAAATATGTCATACAACATAGTCAGAAATTTCATATTAATTTAGAGTGGTTATTTAGACACGCTCAATAATTTATAACCCCCACTGCTGCAAGCAAAGAGGTATCCTATCTTAATTATATTGTCAGTTGTTAACATGATTATTGAGGTTGGTTGAGGCAAAATTAATTTAAAATATTTACTACAGGAATTTTTCAGACTTTGCTTCCATGTAACACCTATAAGTTGTATTTTGTCTGCGTGACCAGGATATTAATCTGAAACATACAGCATGTTAATATTCCATTAATTTTTGATCCTATGCCATGTGCTCTTAATGTGCTTTCAAAGCTGAAACAAATACTTTCCAAGTAGAGACTACAATGTGTTATTACTGCTGACTCCAGTATTAATCCAAGAGAGTTACATAACTTTCTAGCTGACATAATGGTAATGAACAGCGAAAGAAGGCGACTCCGCATTAATGTGTTCTACTTTGCATTTAGGCTGCGGTCCTCATCTTTGTAGCCAAATAACAAAGTCAGAGAACATGAGTATCAAGGCATGGTTCACATGAAGCTTAGGTACCAAAGTTGGTCATCAAAAAACCCCAGGATCAGTAGGTACAGTTAACATGAATAAAACTAATCCCTCTTTCTCCTTGTGAATAAAGGAAGCTTTGAGCACACACCATTTATTTATTGAAGTATTTACAAAAGGAAAGGCTGATAAGAAACTAACAATGTTTAATTTATTAAATCAGATTTTCAATACTTCCTACAAATAGTTCTATTCTTAGTCTTACTGTAGATACAAACATTGGATATAGGAGAATTTATGACCTTATTCCTTTAAATACCACAAACTAATGTGGATCTTCCCAACAGCTAGCTGCTTCTGCTGTGTATTTTAAACTAAGGCCGCTGACTTCACAAAGCACAATTCCAGCACATACCCTCACATAAAACTGCTCTGGCCCCCACAGTGGACTTACCTTTCCCCTAGCCTTTCAACACAATACCACCTTTGGGGTTTTTTTCAAGCTTAACATCCATAAATTCAACAATGAGTTACAAGTTATATAGCTTAATATCATTATACATAATTTTGTTTAATGACTGGAAAAAACCATATATTTGGTGTTTGTGTGTGTATACACATATATACACATCCTTGTCCCCCATCTTTTGGAATTTCCTTTCCCTCAAATGTTGTTTAGTGATGGGAGAGGACGATCGTCATTTATCATTAAGTTATGAAGCTCTGAGGACAAGAAGTCTGAATTATGGATGTCTAAATGCCATATGGCCTATTAGTAATGAACATTATTAATGGTTATTTTTTGAAACTTCTGAGTAAGTAGAATGTTAAATAAAGACATTAATTTTTCACACCCTAGTCCGGAAGGACAAAAATTAAAATGGAACCTAATCACTTCATCTCAAAGCAATAGACTATAACTACTGTTTAAAACATATGCATAACCAAACATAGAAACAGTTTACTCACATGCAGAGAAATACTTGTCTCAAGGTAAAAGAAGAAAATAGCTCCAGAACTCTATGCTCATATAAGCATATGGCTTCTGATTTTTTCCAATTTTTATATATATATAT
>NW_009696955.1:0-2558 GCF_000703405.1 Apaloderma vittatum
AGATCATCTCTCAGGTCCCTTCCAGCCTAAGACATTCTGTTATTCTCCGTGGCTCAGGAGATGTGCTGTGGAAATATCAGTGCCCGTAGGACACCTGCACATAAAGTGAATAAACGGTTGGAACATTATCCCGAGTGTCCTTTGCCTTTGGTCACTGAAGGCTCTGTGGGCCTGGGTGGGCGGCTGTGGCTCTGCAGTAGGTGTATGCTCTCAGGACATGAGGAGGAAGCAATCGGCTCTTGTAAGGATCCTTGTTAAAAACCAAACTTGTGCATGGGCACAGTCTCCCCTTCTGTACTCTCTCCTCAGTAGGCACAAAGAAAAAAAGGGAAATGAGATAAAATAAAGTAATAAACTGTGCTTGACTGCTACAGGAAGGCTGTCTGCATGCTGGTGCTAGGGAAGCACGGAGCTGTGCTAAGGTGACCCGGCTTTTTAACCTCTAGCTTCTCTGGTGAAAAAGGAGAACACCGTGATGATGCCGATACATTCCAGTTCTGTAATAATTATGTAAGCTAGCTTACAAAAAAAAGAAAGCCAAAAAATATGTAATATAGCAAATCTGATTCAAAGCATGTGAATTTGACATTTTCTCTAATTTTAAAATAATGTATTTTTAAATGTATTTCATTGAAATGTAGGAAACAACCGCAGGTTGTGTGAAAATCCTGGCCCCTTCTGCTTGTAGTGCTTGCTTACGGTGTGTGCCCCAGCAAAGCCCAAAAGAATGCAAAACTTGGGTGAAAGAAAAGGGGACTGAGCTGGGTGTGAATGGAAGATGAGCTCTCTAACAGAGGTGTAGGCTGGCATCCGATTTTGATTGTACGGGAGCAAGTCAGTTTTAGTTCCTAAATTCACTGGATTTACCTGCTGTAAAGAGAGAGCTCTAAGATTCAAAGCTGAGCTTATTCCTGGAAAACCCTCAGAGCTGAGAAGATGCTGTATTTTGTTACTGACGGATATACTGATGCTGTATTCCCATATTTATAAAGGAAAGGTGTTGTCTTCTAACAGCGTAACGAGAAAGCAGTCAGATGATTGCGTACTTCTTTGCCCAAAAGGTCGAATGACCTAAGTCGAGATTCTGAGATAGTGATTTCACTTCAGTTTGGCCCAAGGTTATACAATGCATGTTATTTTTTCCCCCCCCTCTAAAGCTGTAATGATTTGGAAAAAGTACATAGTATGTCTTCTTATAAATATAAATCATCGTAGTATCATAGAATGGCCCAGGCTGGAAGGGACCTTAGAGATCATTTAATCCAGCCTCCCTGCCGCCAGGGACACCACCTCTCGACACATGGGGACCAAACGGGCATTGAACCTGCTACCTTCAGTTTGAAAAAAAAAATATTGAAGGCAGTTGGTTCTGGGTAGAGAGACAGAAAGAGAAATCAGACTAAGTCCTAAAGTCCTCATGTAGTTCTGGGGCTGCACAGACACTCGGCAATATAAAAAGTAACGCCCATAAAAGCATTTTTCAGTGACAAGCTGAATCTGTAAATTGAACGGAATTAGTAAGAATCTGTGGAAACGGTTTTAGGTGAGCTGCTGAAGTATGCTGGGTCAGATATCTGGGGAACAGGAGGAGCTGTGTCTGAGGACAGGGGTGTGCAGAGGTGAGCAGGGAGATGCAGCACCGGTGCCGTGGAGCTCGAGTGCGTTAGAAACGTTGGAGCTGCTTGGCTTGCATGAGCTCAGGAGTTGGAGGGCTGCCTTGCTGCCTTTAAGGGTGGAGAAGGTATGCAAAGTATTTAGAGTATGTGTCGATGCATGTCGTGTAGATCAGATCACGCTCTCTGTACCGCAGTCAAAAAAAGCAGAGAATCACTTTTCAGAACAAATGATACATTTATTTGCTTTTCCAGGCAAAGACCTTTTTTTTTTTCACCTTCTATCATGTAGTATGTTGATTTACAATATACATAATCAGACTAAAGCTTTGAAAAATATGAGCTGAAATTAGGAAGCCTCAAAGATCATTTTTTGGGGAGGGATTTTAGTTCATTTACTAAATTTTTGGCTTTTAATGGAGTTACTTTTAGAAAACGTCTCTGCACACATGAAAATCAAGAAGTAATTTTTAAAATGGACCTGGAGAATGTCATGTATTTTTATCTGTAGCTTTAAGAAAAATACCAAATATGGTGACATTTAAGATAAAGTGCAAACAGCTGGGAAAGCACTGACTGCTTCTGGTCCAGACAGTCGTACTGATGGGAGAACCTGTAGGAGTTAAAGCATAAATGATACCCAGCAGAGATGGTTCTGACTTACTGTCTAGATGAACTGTGGATGCAGTTCCGTTTGTCAATCTGATGTGTGCTTTGAGAAACTTAAGAATTACTTTTATTGCCCAGTTTTGGGGACTTAACCTAAAATGCGAGTTTTGTCTGTATTGCTGCATTATTGTATGGAACGATCACGAATAACTTAGATCCTGTGGTAGGAAGATGTAATGTTAGGGGTGCCTTTATGTGTAAGTAGTTTTTTGGCAAGATTTGGCCAGTTGGGGGCCTGTGGCCCATGGTGTTCCCCAGGGATCAGGGCTGGGGCCA
>NW_009696956.1:0-22550 GCF_000703405.1 Apaloderma vittatum
GGGTGTGACCTCTCCTGCTGCCCCCCCAGATCCGTGGCAAAGGCCTCGACTGGCCCCTGATCGTGAAGGACTTCAACCTGCTGCGCTGGCTGGGGGCAAACTCTTTCCGCACCAGCCACTACCCCTACGCCGAGGAGATCATGGACCTGTGCGACGCCTACGGCATCGTCGTGATCGACGAGTGCCCGGGAGTGGGGATTAAAATGCCGTAAGCCATTGCTTGAAAGACCCTTCCCCTTGTTTCCGTGTCCCCGTCGCACAGCGCCCGCTGTCCTGGTAATGCAAGTACTTTGCTCTACTTACAAATCAGCCGGTTGCGCCACGTGTGCCTAGTGAGGTTGGGCAACCGAGGGGTGTTCTTGCCACACGGCCATCACGTCACTTGGTCATCTGGTCTGGCTCCACTGCTGAGCCCAACCCACGGCCCTGAACTGTGCAGCAGGCTTTGGGGATACAGGGCAGAAGCCATGTTCAGTGTCAAGGCTCAGCTGTGCTTATCCACCCCAGAGGCTTGAGTTTCCACAGGGAAGGGCAAAGGGGATGGATTTTATACCCTTACCTCACTGGGTCTCATTTCCTTTTGTCTTCAAGCGAGAGCTTTGGGAACAAGTCCTTGCAGCATCACCTTGTTGTGATGGAGGAGCTGATCCGCAGGGATAAGAACAGGCCATCAGTCGTGATGTGGTCGGTAGCCAACGAGCCGGCATCAGAGCTGGCCCCAGCAGCTTACTACTTTAAGTAAGTGCATCTGCTTGTACAGAGAGCTGAATTTTGACAGATGATGCATCATCTTCCTTTGGGATGGCACAAAGTAGTAGTAAAGAGAGGGCAAGCATGTTTTGGGAACCCTGAAACAGTACCCGCTGATGCAGATATGTGCATTGCTGTTATGCTCTGCACTGCATAACAGACTCAGTCTGTTATTTCCCAGCCAGCAAGGCTCTGCAAAATTACCAGCAGTCCCTTTGGTATGAACATCTCCTCTTGACCTAAGGATCATGTAAAAGCAGACCTGATGGGAACAGGATATTCCTTGTTACCAATGGAAGATGAGCGCTAAAGTATTTGAGAATTATGGCAAAGCTGTTAAAAAAATTGGCCTTTTAATTCTGAAGACAAGGTTCTTCAGTTAGTGCCAGTTATTTGGTCTGCAGCAGATCATGACGCCCCACTTCAAAGTCAATGCCTAAAGTCCCTACAGACCTCTTAGTTTTATTTTTAAAGAGATTTAAGCTTTGGATAGCCAAGAGTCATCACTGTAGTGGGCTAGCGGACTGTCCCTAGTAGCTGTAGGATCTTTAAGAGATAATTGTGAAGTTTCATTCTTCATAATGGTCCACCACCCTCCTGCAACACTGAGGTAGCAGCAAAGCTTGATGCTCCCCTTCTCTGTCTCATCTCCCTCCTTAAAGGTTTCCTCAAAAGCAGCCAACCTTTCCCCTGCCTGCTGTGGCATACGGCTAGGTCCTCCTGCTTTTGCAGGAACGCATCCCAAGCGTTTTTCAGGAACTTCCCATTACCCTTACATTTTTGTCTTCAGACTCCCTTTTTCAGCTTCTAAGCTGCTGGCACCACCAGACAAATAAACATGCCCACATTTGGGGTACTTCCACTCTGGTCTTTTTCAAGGTGGGCAGCAACCAGCTTTGTGACAGTCTCTTTGCCATGTATTTACACTCCTACAGGACTGGCTAGAATGGCAGGCACTTTATAGCAGATAATCACTACGTATCCTGCAGTATTTAATTAAAAATACTCTGCCTGCTAAATCAAAACCAGCTCCAAATGTCGGGGGGGGGGGGGGGGGGGGGCGGGGGGGGGGGGGGGGGTGTGGACAGAGAGGTTGGGGAAAATAGGGCTGTGCTTCTCCATGCTCTTGTTAAACTCTTGCTTTACTGTTTGCAAACAGGACAGTCATATCTCACACTAAAGCTCTCGATCCCTCCAGACCAGTAACCTTTGTGACAGATGCTAATTATGCACTTGATCATGGTGTAAGTTTACATTATTTTCTAGCTTCACCCCCCTCAATTCATACACTGTTTCCTCTTCTTGTCATCTGTTTTACGGTCCTTTCCTCCCCCACCTCCCCAAGTTTACTGGAGATATTTAACAGGGAGAGGCAGAAAACTTACAGTTTTGGTTTTAGCACAAAAGCACCTTATCTGGTAGTTGTAATCCAGCTGAAACAAAAATATCTGTAAGAGAGAAGAACAGTTCTTTGTCTTGAGTGAAGCATGCAGGATCAGAGCCCTGGATGCCATTAACATCGTCATATTGATCATGTTCTCTAATGCTGAGGATTTTCACTTGCAATTAAACCAAAGCTTAAACCTCTTTAAAATGCTAACAGCCCTTGTGGAAGTCTAAAGGAAGGAAGCTTTGCTTTAATTCCTGCTTTAAACTGCTCTAGATATTCTTTGGCAGATGCCTGTTAACATTGAATAATCTAAAAGCTCTTCCAGCTCTGTAATTAAAAGTCCTAGAGCTGTTTAAATAGCCAAAAGGCATTTTTCATGGATGTCTGTGCCTTAAGCTGGCCATAGCATGAACCAAGGATCTTCAACACACATAAATTTGGTTTTGGGGTACTTCCTATGTAATTTTTAATTTTTTCAAGACGGCTTCATAACGCTTGTCACTGTTGTACAAGAAACATTTTGAGCAGGTGACTTGGCAGGGACACGGTACTACCACATATCCCTGCTACAGGTTACATTTTGTCTTCCTTTCAAGCTGTCCCACAATTAGCAGGAACTGCCTTCTGTAACGGAGAGGTCTGTTCCTCCCCACCCCAGGAAAATAAAAGGGGTGGCTGCAGCTTTGCAGGTGCCCAGCAGGGATCTGCCCTTGGGTATCACTGTTTCATCAGGCATGCACACACGGCCTCTGACATCCCATCTCCACGAGCATGTTCTGCCTGCCTTGAGGAGACACACGAAAACGAAGCCAAAGAATAGATCTCATACACTGATGTGATATTAGAACTTTTTTTTCTTTTTATTACAAAACATGTTAA
Source organism: Apaloderma vittatum (assembly GCF_000703405.1). Lineage (NCBI taxonomy): Eukaryota > Metazoa > Chordata > Aves > Trogoniformes > Trogonidae > Apaloderma > Apaloderma vittatum. The sequence goes on from NW_009696956.1 coordinate 3,020, forward strand.
GAGAACATTGAACAAGTTACATACAACATCACTTTATCTTTAGTGGGCTTTGTGCCCTTTTATCATACTGTCCATGTGGTAGAAATGGCATATGACTTGCAGAATGCTTAGTCTTAGTATTGCACCACTGATGCACAAATTTAGTTGCCAGTCAAAATATTTGACCACTAACTTGATAATCACATTCCAATACTCAAAAAGTACATCTAAATGTACCAGCAAGCCAGAGACATCTTGGAAACTCAAAAACTTCTAACAAACCTGAGGATGAAATGGGCTGATCTTGTCTAACTCTGCTGTGACTTCCTATGTCTGTAAAAAAAATACCAAGTTAAGACGCCATTAGCTTATTAAATTTATCCTGCCTTCTGCGAAAGATGTCATGGTGGAAATGCCTGAGTGATGGGGGAAACAACTTTGTACTACCTGTAATAAAACTGGATTCCATTAAATTAATCAAAAGCAGGTTTTAGCTTTACAAGTGAAAAGTTGTCTACTTTGAGCTCTATAACAAAACACTCTCACCTTGTTTTCTGCAGGCTCCTTACGTGGATGTAATTTGTGTAAATAGCTACTTCTCCTGGTACCATGACCCAGGCCATCTGGAAGTTATTCCACTACAACTCACATCACAGTTTGAGAACTGGTACAAAACCTACCAAAAACCCATCATCCAGAGTGAATACGGAGCGGACTCAGTTCCTGGACTTCACAGTGTAAGTGATACAGATGCCCTAGATGGGGAAAAAAGCACTGCTCCTCTTACAGGGTCAGCAAAATTTAATGAGAAGAGATGGGGACCAGTGAGCTTCATTTTGAGATGCATAAGCTTCTAAGTGTCCAAAAGACTCTGGAATTGTAACCTTGCTACGCTGAAATCAACGAGCTTTGCCACGGACTAACAAAGGTCCGATTCTACTGAAAGAGAAGTGTTTTGCTTTTAATCAAAGCTCTGAGCACTCTGAAACGTGCATTTTGGCATTTGTAGAAGATGCTTAGTTGGAAGATATGACACTGGAGAGCAGATGTTCATGTCGTGACACCGTCCTGCACAGAAGGGGGTGTCACTCCTCGGCCTGTCACAACAAAGCACCACTACCAAGCAACCCCCTAGTTTCCCCCCAGGTACACCGGGCATGATGTCTGTATTTTATGTGCGCTTCCCGTTCCCGTTTCAGTAGTTGTTAATTCTCACTAAATGGCCACGGTTAATGCAGTGGCAGTGAAAAGACCAAGCAATTGTAAAGCTTGTCTGCAGGAAGCAGGTGCCCAGTAAGCAGGAAATTAGCACATGGAGCCTTTGCTGAGATCCACTGTCACCTTCCCTCAAGGCCACTTCTTTTTCCTGCTTGTAGGATCCACCTCTTATGTTCAGCGAGGAATATCAGAAAGCCATGCTAAGAGAGTACCATTCTGTTTTTGACAAAAAGAGGAAAGAGTATGTGATCGGGGAGCTCATATGGAATTTTGCTGATTTCATGACTAATCAAGGTAAGCTCATTTTTATTCTGAACAACTCGCCACCCTTCCTGCAAGTTTAAAATGGAATACACCGCACAAAGAATGCTGTGCTGTAGGGTGGGACAGCAGGGCCCTCTGCTTACCAAAACAGAGCATAGCTGGCTTCTGTGACAAAGTCCAGCACGACCAGAGCCAAGAGGGCAGGTCCTGCCTGTACTTAAACATCCTCTCTCTCCAGCTTGAGCTCCTAGTTGTCCCGGCTGCACACGTGCTACCCGGAACGTGAGACAGCGCACTAGGGCAGAACGCAAGGGAAGCTTGTGAGCAGAGCCGGATTAGTTCTATTTCTTGGCCATCCTCAATTCAGAGCTTCAGTCAGCTGTTAGGGATGCATCTCACTCCCTTTGTGGTTCATCTACAACTGCCCTTAGTAAGAGAGCACCGTAAATAATGCATTATTGGCAGAGATTTAGCAATAGAGGACCAGATGCCACATTGGCAGACAACTGTCCATCACGACACTCTCTCCACTATCAATAAGTGCATTTGCAAAGTACGGGGCATTGCTTAATCTGCAGTGCAGACAGTCACACAGCGATGAAACACTTATGACTCAGAAAGAGACCCAGTAAGGAACCAGTTATGCATATGCCACCTGCAGTGAATTAGGGTGGTGAACAGTCAGTGTTAATTTCAGGCTGAGAAACACCATTGAGAATAATCTGTAGAGCACCAATATAGATATTAAAAAGCTAAGTCATCCTAGAGAAGCAGTCAGCAAAGAACTATCAGTTTCAAATAGGAGGATGGAGAACATGTAGACAAGTTCACATACACATATCCAGTTCCAGTCTCTCTACATGTTGTGATCATCTTCCCTAGTTTCCCATGAAAATTAAAATAGACAAAAAGGACACAGACACCACTAAAGGACAGTACAGTCAAACAGTTAGTAATCAACATTTTCACTATCAAATTTTAAGGTGGAACTAATGGCAGAAGGAATATCTGCTGTCAGTATAACACTGATCAAGTTAATGGGCACACCAGAATTAACTGTCATCGACCTACCAGTCATAAATACAACAAACTGCAGTTACGTCAATAAATCTTGCCAAGGTGATACAAATTTACATCTGCCAAGTTCCCCGTTGTACCTGACTACGTGTAGAAGAAAGTGCATAGGTCTCTTCCACCTAACCTGATTTAGTACGTACGTCGTAACGTAGGGGATATAAGAGCATTTTTATATATACTTGCTTTATTTTATAACTTTTCTTACAGGGACAACACGAGTTTTGGGGAACAAGAAAGGAATATTTACTCGTCAGCGACAGCCCAAATCAGCTGCATTTGTTCTTAGAGAAAGATACTGGAAGATTGCAAATGAATCAAGCTGTCTTCCTCCTATAATAAAGTCACATACCCTCTTTCTAAAATGAAATCAAAAGGTATAGTGGCTGGGTACTACGCTGAACTTGTTCATTAAAATTTCTGTTTAAATAATATTTATGCCTAACTCAAGTCTTGCAAGTCTAATGCAATTTCTTGTCCACCTGAAGTAGTTACTGTAATACAAAGCAGATCAGAAACACCCGTTTCCTATGCTTAGCCATGTCTGTAGGCTCCCTGTTTCCAGGTAGTACAACAAATATTCAGGGTTTCAGGGAGCTTAAGTTAAAGATCCTGACTGAGGTATCTGTTTATGGCAAAAAATAAGAATATCACATGATAAAAATCAATGCTGAAGACTAAAGAAATCCACGTTACTCTAAATGAACATTACATCTCTCCAACGCAAATGAGTTTTTTTCCAGTTATACTCCCCTAACAGTTACACTACTCAGATCACAGCAAATTGTCCAGGGGATTACTGACAAGCACAATTTATATAGCTTCTCTCACTGACCTGAATGTGTGGCTGGCTGAGAAATTCTGAGAGTTCACAGCGTTGAGGAAGCGCATGAACCACCGCTTCTGCGAGGCTACCTGACATACTCCAACACAGGATGGAATTCATACTACAGCAGCGAGGTGGAATATGTTAGATAGGTATTACATCACCTGAACTTTGTTTGAAACTATTTATTTTACTCACAGTACCAAAACTGCCGCTATTAGATGCGGTTTTACCTTCCAGCACGGAAGGGCTTCCTTCATATTAAATTGTCAGTATGCACTACAGTAACAGTAGTCTAGAGACTAGATTTGTTCTAAGTCTTTTTGATACTGCCCTGAAGCATTCTGGAGTCGGGCGATACGTAAATTAGTGTGCACACGCTACTTTAGACAGTAACACAGCGTAGTAATGTCCCTTTCGGGCCGCACATCAGTCTCAGAGGGCTCTGAGGGCCAGGCTTTCCATGGCAATAGATTATGCCAATACTCACAGAAGACCTCGGAACACTGAGTTTGCAAACTTACTGCGAGATCCCAGGGCCGTTCCAAGAACAGCGTCACCTGTAGCAGAACTGCAGAATTGGAGGCTGCCTCCTGAATTTTGGAAGTTGTCACAATTACCTAGTTTCCTAATTCTGATTCACTCAGTGTGAAAGTGTCGCTGCGACTACGTGTTCTGCAGCTGGCTCTTCTGCTCGTATCTCAAGGAAGTGACTAAAACATTTGTTGATAAAAAGGAAATACTTGCTTTTACTGTTGTGGGGTGGCCAAATTCTCTTTCGTTTAGACGCGGCACTTTGGAAACCAGCGCCACCTGCCACATGCAGAATAAGGACATAGATGTCTGCTTCAGACTTCAAAACCATTTTTCTTGAGGTTTTAAGGGAAAAGAAGAAACATACTATCAATATTCCTTATACTGTGTTAAGGCTACAGATTTTCTATATAACCCCAGAATATAAAGTCTATCCACAGTGAAATGACACTTTCTCAGATGCACCACTACCAGTGTTTGACAGTCATTTCGACTTCTGTCTCTAGACATGACTTCTTTTTTAAAAACAATTTTCTTCCCCATTTCAAGACACAACATGCCAACAGCTGCCACACCAAAATGCAGATAAAGATTTGACATCGCTAGCTCACTACCAACTAGGGCTCCGATCCCTAAGATTAACACACAGGGCTTGCGGTTGCAGAAGAGAAAGCTATTACAGTCATTCAGTCCAGCAAAACAGATGCAAAGTTTAATATCCACAAGTATGCGAAACACACATTTTGGAGTCTTGGCTCCTGCGCGTTCTCAAGAGCTCAGTGCACCGGCAGAGCCCAGCCGCCCGTCCAACCTTCCCAGTAGCTCCTTCCCTCCCCCCCAAACCCAGGAAAGCGTACAGCAGCTCCCGATATTTTGTGATCTTCTCCGAGCAGAGTTAAAGCAAACTTACAGAACCAAGGAAAGCAGGAAGCGACAGGAATAACGTACTTCACAGGGCTGGTTTTGCACGTTGCTTAAAGAACTGTAAACAGTTAAAGCCCCAAGTGAGCGCTGCTCAACCTTTACACATCCGTGTGCACACAACGTTCAGCAAGACACGATGAAGCTGCAGGAATTCTATAAATGGTATCACTGGTGACTCAAGTGCTTTAACCCTTCTACTGCTAACACACGTCTTTGAAAAAAAAAAATAAAATCACAACTTAATACATTTCTAGAAACAGAATTACAGTACTGACTTTAAAAACAGTTTCTAAGGCTCAGACTGAGTCCAAAAAGGCCTCTGATTGGGTTCATTCAAGCTCTTATGTTTGGACTGCATGAATGCAGCATAAGAATGATTGCAGCAAGACGTCCACAGGTAATTTCTACATTTATTTTTTATACCAAAAAGTTATGTGCAACAAATAAGAGTTCATACATATTTACATTGTTTTACCTGTTAGCAAAATTGTATCCTAAACCTCCAGTAGAGAATCTCTCAACCTATATTGATAAAAGGAACATCTGCCCAATGCCTCCATTTAAATGAATGTTTAATTTGGAATTTAAAGCACTAGTAATAAATAGTTGATGGAACGTACTATACAGAACAAACACCTAATATTTAGGCCATGCTTAATACAGTTTTATGGTAACAGAATACTTCCATCTTTTCTGGACCAGTTTTGTCTAGATCTTGTTTAACCAACACTGGCAGAGCCAAAGCCATCCGATCTCTCTTTGACTTCAGCCCGTGTAACCCGGGAGCACTGAGCGCTGCCTGGAGCCAATCTTTCGGAACGACCAAGAGACTCTGTGCAGCAGAAGACAAATGTGTACTACAGGACGCAGAAATCTCCCACAAAGAGGGTTTAGTTGTCACTTCAGATATCAAAGGCGGAGGGAATGTTTCATTGGCCTCAGCGTTGCAAACAGTTCACGGTAAGAAAATTCCAAGAACATTCGTTTCCTAAACGAGACTTGAATGCTTCGTTGGCCTTAAGAGTAGCAAAGTACCTTACAGTAAGAGGATTTCAGGAATGTGCAATTCCTAAGCAGGTTTTGGGATGAGGTTCTTTCACCTTTCCAATCCGCCCTTCTCTGCGGGACTTCTGAGAGCCAGGGAGGTGGGTGGAAGCCCAAATTCAGAACTACTGTTTGGATATTATGATTTTTCTTTTTCCCTCTCCGATCTCATGAGTGTTGAAACCACAACCAGAATCTGTGTAATGCCCTCCTGTCCTTTGCCAGACCAGGTGTGATTTATTATCCTCAAGATTTCTCAGAACTGGCCTGTGGATTTGTAAGAGTCAAATTAACATCAATCACACATCTGCCAGGACATTTGTTTTGGCCAAGGGCGGGCGGGGGCAGGTGCATGAAGTACCTGTCCGTTTCCATCACGTTACCAATCGTAATCTGAGCCATTTTACTGGAAGAAATACGCTGTTTATGTCATTGGGAGCAACGAGGAGAGTCAAAGAACTGGAAGCAAAAAGGTCCAAATTTCTACGGCTAATATTATTTTGCCCTTTATTCAGGCCAACTGCATTTCTGAAGCACAAGAAAGTAAGAAAGTTAGGGCCATTTCTAGCAAATCACTTCCAGTAGAAAGTAACTGCAAGAAAAGCACACAAGACAAGAGACAGTTCACAATTAAGGATCAGATTTGCAAGCACAAAGTGTAGCTGCAAATTCTGCCGGAGACCAAACTGAATTTCCATTTGATCCCTACGCGCACACAAACAAGGACCGCAGACACGACTGCTGAAAATCTGGCCCTAAACAATTTTACTAAATGAACTGAATCAACAGACTATGCCCACACAGACAAGCACAAGACACAGTGAAGTTAGTCAACACCTCTACTTTCAGCTGATGGGGCTTTTCTCCTTCTTTTTTTCGGTGCACTATACCCAGAAATTGGACAAAGCAATCATTGGTTACACTTGTCTCCATTGCCGCTTGTGCCGAGATATCAGCTCCGCGACTAACCCCTGCAGGCAGCGCGTGTTCACCTCTCCCTCGTGTGGAAAAGATGCCTTAGTGTAGATCACAGGAATGCATCAAAATAAATCTCTACAACATACACAACAGCGATATTGCCTCAAGGCCTGCAAGAGAACAAAGCCAGCAAAGCCTTGAGGGACCACTTGAACATCATTCACTCCCCTCGTATCCAAGTTCAAGGCATTTGAGAGACAGAACTAAACATCAAGACAAGCTTTAACTGTACTCTGGTCAATACAAAATGCATTTAATGAACTGCTGTCTAAAACTGTTAGACAAGAGGGACAATTTAGTGTTACATGCAACAGGTGTTACTCATACCACAGAACTCTATACATAAAAGCAGTTTCCACCTACATCCTTGATACAAACCAGAAAATTACCTCAGTAGTCATTTAAAAACTATTTTGTGAATTCAGTCTAAAAATTCTATTTTCTCTACGGAACACTGCATGTTTCACAGTCAAGTTTATCCTCAGCAACTTAGTGTTTATAACCCACTTAAGCCATACAACGTAAGTGTGTCTCTGACATTCATGTTTAAGAAAAAAATAATCCTAAAATTAAACTAATTCTTTAAGTAAATGGGTACGCAGTTGGAATTTTTCCTATTTAGAAGCTGACAAGGGCAAAAAAGCAGCACAGCACCAATTACAGGAAGTAGCTGAATCTACACATTTTGGTGTCACGGAGTCTGAAACACAGGTATTTAACTTTTCCCAGTCACATCATCAACATTCCATCGCATTGACTTAACCAAAACAATATTGCTACCACTTCTCAGTCTAAAAACTAAAGTAGATCTCTTAATACTCTTCTATCCCCAGCAACTTTGCTAGGAATTTTGTTTGTTTGTTCATTTTTAAAGCAAGGACACTTCTGCCTGCCAAGTTCAACACAACGTATTTGGTTTAAGATCTTAAGACAGAAGGCACTTCTAACATTCAGCCTTTGAATACTGAGTGCAGAAACAACGTTTACAATTTTGTTCAAATCTGCAGTTTAATTTTTTTTTTTAATTAGTTATTAGAAAGAGCAATGATAGCACTATATCACATTTCATTTTCAAGAGCTCATTTACTTACTTATCCCACAAAACAGGCTGCCCTTCCAAGGGATCTTCTGTGTGTCAGGCCTAAAGTTCATTTCCCAATATAGCACAAACGAAAGATCCCGACAAAGATCAATCAAGTAACTGCTCTGCAGTGCGCTACTCGCTTATCCCGCTCGGTCAGTGGTTTCCACTGCACATTGCAACTCTATACTGCAGCATTCATATGACATCAAACATCAGTAACACTGGCTGGCTGACCACAGTTTAGAAATGAAACAGCTCTGCATGGAAATTAAATCCTTTCAAAGAACACTCTTTGATACATCAACCCCCGATCTGCATATAATATCCCAGTGGCAGATTTCTATTGACCACGTGAAGCTATTCTCATTCTGTACAGAAATTAATGAAGTTGTGGTTTAATGAACATACTTCAGGTTTCAGCTTTAATTCCATTTTCATTACTGGAGACGAAAAAAAAATTTAAAAAAAAAATGGAACAAACCCCAACCATCGTTCTTGTGAAAGCACTAGCAGTGAGTGCAGCAACTCGGTGTTCTCTGTAGAGGTCACTTCCTCCCTCACGAACACTCTGACAGCTCCTAGGCTAACAAAACCGATTGTACAGTGAGTTCTCTGGGGATGAAACCAACATTTCTAATTTTATTTACAGTATAAGTCCTAGCCAAATCTAAGTCCATCAGCTAAAAAAAAAAAAAAGTAATACACATACTGTAAACATGGCAACATTAAATATGGTAATGCTAGTCTAGAATATTTAATGTCATGGTCACATCTTGTTATACCTGAATTTATATACAGGATATTTTATAGCAAGTGTTACCCACTTCACAAGTGGCGGGGGAAGAGAAAGTCTAGGTTTTGCTGTGGCTAAAACTCCTTCAAAGTAAAGTTAAAGCTTGTCTTTGATTGTATTAGAGCTTTCTTTCATAACCACATTTAAGTTGAAGATTACCACAAAAAATTTTCTGGGGCCCCTTCAAATTTGTAATTAAAAATTCAGTTACGATTCTCGGGGAAAAGTGTCTGATATGGAGAATAAAAAATTACTGCAAAATAAACTTAATGGAACTTGGTTCTTCAGACTGTCAGTCAAAAGTTCAAACAGGCGTTATTCCTGTTTGGGTTGGAGTTGCCGTTTCCAGGCCTCGTTCAAATAAACTAGTCGTTTGTAGTTGATGATAAAGAGAATGAAGTTCAGCAAGTATGTGATGACGCAGACAATGCAAAATTCCTTCAGCACGAAGTACAGAATGTACGCCAAGTACAACGACCCTACTACAGACACTATGGAGGATGTCATGAGGATTAGAGCTGCTACTGCACTTGCTGTCATACCTGCAACAAGAGAGAGAAAGTTACTACCCCTGCTCTCATTGCCCCCTTCCACACAAAGCACAAAACCTGAGCACTCTAATTCCAGCTGAAGGCTTCCCAGCGAACTGTGTTACCTCAAAGTCTGTTTCAAATACCCTGGGTTCAAGATGGCTGACAAATGGCTATTTGGAGGGCAGCTGCTAGGTGCTGTACGACAGTGCTCTGATAAGCAGCCTGTGCAGTATTTACCATCTTCCGTATTCCTGAGCCATGGCAAAGTTACAGGCTGGTCAAGTTACGTCTATCACGATTAACAGCTTTATAGAAGACCACGCAGTCACAAAGACACAGGCATACACTACACTTCGTGCACTTCTTGCCTGCCAGCGCTAATACTTCTGCAAAACTTGTAAACCCATTTTTATTTCCTCTCTCCTGTTGTGCAATCCAACGCTAAAAATATTTAAGTGAAAATACCAGTGCAGCAAGTGTCTTGACGCTTCTATTATTAATAGCGTAGCAGGAGAAAATGCAATTGCCCTTGTTATCAGCTGGGTTTTTAAGCCCTCTGGACACACGTGTCACTAGACTGGTTAAAAAAAAAAAAAAAAAGATAAAAATCACATGCATTTATCTGGTCTCTTGCAATTGTGCAATGTATAACGTACTCCTCTTTCATCACCACAAACCCATTATACCTCAGGCTCTAAACCCAATTAATACTTACCAAGTAGCATTTGTAGTATATAAAAGATGAGTCCAAAAACACTGTTTGACTGATTTATTGCACTGTCCTTTCCAAAGATGGAACCCAACAGACCGAATCCTCGACCCCATCTGTAAAAGAGTGAAACTAATTAACTTGCAGTTGGGCAACTATTGCTTTACACCAGTACTTGCAATTCATCATCGTTGGGGGGTGGGGGGTAAAGGTACACATATTCTGGCACAACCACTGCAGCTTTACATGAAATTCAGGGTCACCTTGGCTACAGGGGTGGGTGCACTAGGTACAACTTCATCCCACGCACCGCTGGTCTAAGTTACTCGACACACCGGGAACTACCAAATTCACACAACTGCAACTTCACCAGTTGCCATGTCTGCTTCCTGGGGTGGTAGGTTAAAGCTCTTTTGTCAAATAAACACGTCCTTGCTCCAAAGCGAGCTCTAGCCATTCCCTCCAGCACGGTAAACCTCTCGCCACAGGGCTCAGGGAAAACGGTACCACTTGGTGACGAGTTGTCAGCAGCTCTGGCAGCACTCACCTCGCTGGCATCGCAGCAAGCACATCAGAACAGACATCAGTGCTTCGGCTCCTCCTGATCAGTCTAACACCTCTGGAGGAACCCAAATCTGTCAGGCAGACACGGTACCAGACCGCATTTGTTGGAGCCCTCGCACAGCATGACATTTGAAACATTAACCACAAAGTGACTTTCAACTTTTTAGCGATAAAGTGGCACGAGCCCTACAAAGCTGCTGCTGCAATAAAGGGGGTAAGAGATTAAATTAGCGAATATATTTGTGCTAGAAACCATTCACTGCTGCCCTAAGGCAGTTCACACCATTATTTGTAAAAGCAAAGTGAGGACCATATTCATTAGCATCACTTGAAAACACGAAGGGAAGTTAACGCTACTTCAACACGCAATGTAATTCACTTCTAAGAGAACGTCAGGCTCTCTGCCATCGTGCCTTTGGAGCCTCAAGTCAAGCACTACACAAATGTAAGGCCAGATTTTTCATCATCAGGTTACCCATCATATAAATACATTACGAAAAGCACAATTCCTCACTGCTGTTGTAGCACACTACTGTTTCCTGCTGCATTTATGCCAACAGAAGGGCAGTTTCCAAATACTTTGTTGTACTCCAGGCAACGGTTCTACTTAACCAAGCCACAGCACAGGTTGGCTCTCTGCACCCTACAGGGATGCTGCCGATATACTTCACCACACATCCCAGACCGGTGAAAGGCCACCCCCCCACCTTACAAGCAGCTTCCTCACCTGAGAAAGGTACCACAGTAAGTACGATTTCACATCATCTCCAAAATACTTCAGTATCTCACAGTCACCTGTGCAGTGTTTTCAGAACATATGCAAACTGATCATTTTAATTCAAAATCAGAAACTGTCTGCAATCAACCATTATACACTTCATGCTCTTCTCCAAGAAACTGAGGAGAGAATGAGGTACCAATTCCTAGCAGGCATGTTTACTGCATAAACAACAGCCCCCCACCCCCCCAATATACTTTCAACTATTCTGGTCTCAACTTTTGTAAATTACTGAAAGGAAACTTATGCACAAATATAAAGCTTCAAGCCAGCACAGTGAAGACCAACATTTACTCTACCCCAGGAGCAACGCCTCAAGGCCCAGAGCTAGGAACGGTCCGAAAGACCCAAAGCGAATTACCGGGAGGAGCAGCGCCACGCTGCCTCGCTCCCTGCCGCCAGCGCGAGTTGGGGGCTTTACAGACTGTGGGGGACAAGGCTGGCGACACCCCCGGCGGTATGGGAAGGGAACCCCTCCCCGGGTTAGCGTGTGGTGCAGTCTGTGGGTGAAGGAGCATCAAAGAGGGACACCAAAGACTGGGAAAAGCAGTTGCAGAGATGCAAACGAAGCACTTCAGAGTTACAGCAGCCATGTTTCCAAGAGGGGGGGATTTCAAAAGAGACCAAACGTCATGTGACAACACATAAGGAAACACTATAAAGAAATACTGCAAATTCCACAGAATCTCAGCTATGATCAAGCTTTCCTCCCACACACTGAATGTTATCTGGATTTTAAGAAAGAACTGTTTGGTTTTCAGCCTTACTTTGGTAAGATGGTCACAGTACGTGTAACAATTGTCTCACGTTGCCCAGCTACCAAACGCAGTAGTAGAGTCAGACAAACCTATTAAAGGTATCATCATTTTGTATTTAACAGTACCTCTTTATTTTTCTGTATTGCCGCATCTCTAGATGCCTCAGCTCACGATCCACAGGTGCAATTTACTGTCTAGTCTCCAAGAAAATATCCTTTGTAGGGCGACACTAAACTCTATTCGCACACACTCAGGCTTTCCTTACCAAGAGGCTCAACAGCGTAACTCACACCCTGCCTGAGCTGGGCTTCAGCATTAGTCCAGCCCAAAGGAACTGCAGGATGCTGAATTCCTGCCCTCTCCCTGCCCTGGCTGTACGCTCTCACTTCCGATGCTCCTGAGCTCCTGTCGTGTTTGAGAGTGAACTCAAGCTTGAAACAGTAGAAACTTTACAGACTACAAGATCTGAATCTATAGTTATTCTGCAAGTAAATAAAATCTTGCTAATGGGAGGGTAACAGGCTGAAGCCCTTCCTGACAGTCAGCCCCCAAGTGACCTGTTCATAACTGCAAGGTCAGAGCACGGTGAAAGCTTTTTCCACTTGCAATAGTGCATAAAGTACCTTGTCGGCCTAGTAGCTGCTTTAAGGACGTCAAGTATAAAATTTCAGTCCATGGAGTTCAGCTCTAGTCTCCCACCTTACTGCACATGCTTCAAGACAGCCAGGAAGCCCGTGGTTTAAAATAAAGCACTTTTCCAGCCTTACAGGGTTTGAAGTGTGAGGAAGTCTCTGCATCAAACCGAAAAGCACAATATTTAGACTTTGTATATTTCTGTTTCCACTAATTTCTCCACTGAAGAGGCTAAATTCTATCAAAGAGGTCCCAAAACCCACTAAAATGAACCAAGTACTGGACTGGAGGAAGACTGAATAATTGTTTCCACCTAATTTCTCCACTGAAGAGGCTAAATCATCTCCTAATTCTATCAAAGAGGTCCCAAAACCCACTAAAATGAACCAAGTACTGGACTGGAGGAAGACTGAATAATCTTCCTTCTCACACCAAACCCACACTGATCACACCTGAGTTACGATAACTTTGAAAGTCTAAAAGCATTCGGCAAACAAATGGCAAGAAGAAACGCTGGAGTCCTAACAAAAGAATAAATACCAATAAAAACATCATCAGTAAAAAGGGCTATAAACTGCTCAGAAGGTCTTCACAGAACTTTCCTTTCTTATAAAGAATATAATTTATAGAACTATTGTTAAATCAACTTTTTCCTGGTACCGACTTGTGTTCCCAGCCCCGAAGCAGTCAGGTGTCCTGTGGTGACAATCACGCTGAACTCACCCTGCGTGATTCAGGCACTACCACAAACACACGGGGCAAGTCTACTTTTGCCACACCCGAGTTTCACTCCTATAAAAAAAAAAAAAAAAAAAAGCAACCTGAACTAACTTCAAGGACATTTTAAAATAAATCTTTAAGACGTCTTCCCGTATGTTTGAAGTAACTCCAATCCCCTCTCTCCTCAAGATGACAGCCTGTTTCACTTCTCATTTGCAGGCACCACTTGGAACACTGTTTGAAAATTGACTTCTGCAGTGACCTACAGTCCAGTGTGCATTTCCTTTTAGCAAGAGGAGATCTTGAAAATTATTATCCACCCTCTAGACAGTGTCCCTCTTGGTTCGTGATATTTATCAAAGCCCAGAAGTGTCACATTTTCAGAAGTTTAAGCACTACTTGCACGCACTGGACGCTTCCCAACAGGAAGACAAGATGAATTGAGGCAATTCTGATCCACATATATCCAACAGAATCCTACCTTGTGAATCACTACCTCTTTCGTGCAACTATGAACATCGATGTTTCCAAACAGCGTATTATGGGAGCGTGCCTTAACTCTAAACATTTTACCATAGTTTAGACAACACCGCTGGCAAAAAGGCAGCCGAGAAGCCCTCAGGCACTACACCAGTACCTCGGTCATTTGAAAGCACAATTTACCTTGCTAAAAGCTGTAAGTTATCAGCATTAGCTTAAAGGAGCAGGCTTCCACGACTGCCAAACACAGCAAGTCAAACAAACAAACAAAGAAATTATGTCCAATTATTACCTCACCTACTCTCTGTCCAGAAACGCTGTACTCTTTTTTTTTCTCGTCCAGGACCCCAATTCTGAGAGTTACCTGCAGGAGATGTTTTTAAGGGCTTTTCTAAAGAGATCATTCCCCTAGATGCAATCCATGATCTCAGTTATCATGAGGCTAAGCATCACCTTAAGAAACTTCTGCCGTTTCTCCTGCATCTCCAAGCTCTGCCCGAGGCCTGCCCGGAGGTGCCCTGATGCTTTCTGACCTCCACAACATCCTCCAGCGACCAGTGCCAGGATCACGTCGTCTCAATTTCACTTGGCAATCCCTAGTTCTCACGTGAAGCAAAGAAGAACTAACTACTGTATATTCATTTTAACACAAAAATAACCATTCTAGACCAGGTTAAGCCCAGCCAGCTTCAGTACCATGGCCCTGACATGAGGGAGTAGGAAATGCCTTGAACAAAGCACACACGCTGCCCAGTTGACACTCTAGTGCCCTAAACATCACATTAAAAATGGCACCAAATCTTGCAGGAGGGTTATCAGATGGCACGTGTGAGTCAAAAATCTGAGAACACTCGGCAGTCGTGCTGCAGCAGGTTTTGCAACACATTTCTCAATTTTTAGGTTCGCTGCAATGAAAAGGGCAAACGATAACAAAAACTATATCTTCAGAGGGCTGACAGTAAAGAATACAAGTTTTCTGAGTGTTAGTAGATTACTTAAAGCTCCTCATTTCAGGATTATTTTTCATCCCATGAGCATTGTTCTGTTATTGACAGCAAGCACCATTTACCACCCTAAGGAAACAATAAATATCATTTTCTAAAAAAAACATAATAAAAAAACCCCAAACAGCAAAACCTCACAACTTACACTTGACAAGTTGATAGGCACATTTCCGTAAGTGTCATCGGACTTCTGGAATACATTAGGGTACAGAATTAAAGTTCTCAGGAGGGGAAAAGGCTGGCAGAAGCTCACACGTTGCCGTCAGTGAAAAGCTCACATAAAGGTCAAAGGATCTAGAGCGTGTTAATACTTTGCAATGTTAAGAAACTTTAGCTGCAGCTTCTTTACAGCTTCACTCAAAGATTTTGGATTAAACCTAGTACATAGTTACAAGGTTGCTTAGGCTACTCTTAACAGTTTTAATTTATTAAGTAAAAGCCTTCAATAAGAAGCCATGAGAAAGGAGATTAAAAATTCCCATTTGTAAACTTGCCAAGAGTGCTCAAAAATTCTGATACACTTAATTTCATGTTTAAACCTATTAGCAGTATTTACCATGAACAAATGGGATTTTGTTCTATCTATCCTCCAGCTCCACTTCAGAAAGAGTCTGAAAAAATGTTCAGTGTCTAGATGAACAAAATCTCAAGCAGACAGCGGTTAATTATTTTACAGCAGTCTTTACAGAAGCACTGGTTATTCAAGCTACAAGCCAACAGCACTGTATTCCTCCTACATCACCTCTTCTATTCAGCTCTCATAAATGAAGCCTGAATTTCGAACTATAGGCACTCGGTTAAATTTACTTTGCATCAGGGAAAATAATTCTGTCTTTTTCCGTATTAAAAAAAAGAACTGCAGGTTTTTTGGCTCAGTATCCTTACGTGTAAAACTTCTATCACACCCACCTAGCTTCAGCTGTGCCAGTTCAAGTCTTGAACCCGCAGCACTCCAAAGCCCGTGAGGCCAAGTGCTGCCCCACTGGCTGGATTCTCTCTACGCCAATTTCCCCTTGCCCATACAACGCACCAGAGCTTCAAACCGTCCCTCAAAACCCACGAATCCTTGCTACGGACTGACCGAAGAAGCACCGTTACACCTGCTATCTTACAATTTGCAATCCTCAGAGATAAATAGCAACCAGTTTTAAATTGCAGACAGATTATAGCTGAGTCTCCGCAGGCAATATTTTCACGCAAACTATTTTGGTAGCCTAAGAACCACAAATACGATTCCTGGGGAATGACCACCAGCTGCTCCACATGCTGCACTTCAGCAGTTTAATCAAACTTTTATTATTTTTCTATGCGGAATCAAAGATGCTTAACCAGAAATGTGACTTGGCTCTGGTTAAGGAAATTACTGATCAGCAAAGACTTGCAAAAACTAGTCATATTTTTTAAAGACACACAGGTCACATTTGCCTACGGTGGTTCACAAGACGGGACTAAACAAGCTTCCCCTTTCACAGTGCCTGCATAAAGCTACCTTTCCCCTTTCTCACCTCACGTCAGTGCCTAACAGCTGCAGCTGTCAGCCTCCAACATACCCGAGTGCCTGCTTGCAATAAAAAAAATTAAAATAAATGCTGGGACATGAGGAACTTACCATTAACATGAAAAACAAGTGCTATATAATGTTCCTAACCTGGAATCAAGCAAACTCGACAGACACCAAGTTTACAGTAACTGCCCCACAACCGAACTGAACGGGAACCTGCAACATAACGATCAGGTCAGGAAGGAGGTCAAATCCAGGAAAACAGCTGAGGAGCTCACAGATGTCCACAACACACACAAAATTTCAGGGATGTATGTCCTCAGGAACTAGGAGATGATTACTTTGATGCATCCCCCAGAAGACCTAAGGCAGAGAGGCATTTTCTCACGAGCAGAGTGGCTCAAATACAAGACTGCACATTAGTATGAAGCTCAGGAGGAGGAATCCCTAAAAATACATCATCTATCAAATCATATCCAGAAGAACACCCATTCTTAAAATCCTCTTTTGACCCTAGAACTTCCTCAGTAAGTCAGCTAAAGACATTAACCCGGATCAATATTGACTATTTCCAAACCCCTCCACTTACGCAGTTGGCCGAAAGCTCCAAATATTGCTAAATATACACAGTGCTATGTGCCCTTTGGCCACTCACGCCAGCGACCTGAAGTCTCTATTAAAGCAGTTACAGCATTCACACATGCCAGGCTACAAAACCTCCTTCAGAAATGCCACCCACTACTCTGCTCTGCGGGAACCTTCAATTAATCAAGACAGAACACAGAAATATATAAGACCATCCCAAAGTCTCCCAGGGCACGCAAAAGAACAAAGGGAAAAAGCTCTGGTCTCTGCAGTACCACTGAAATGTCACATTTTATTTCAAGCCATACCCCGATCCACACACCTTGAAACTGGCTATTAGTGTAACTCCCTCTGTGAACCTCTTACAACAGCCAAACCAAAAAGACTTTTCAGAACTGCTGTTAGCCAGTTTCATTATAAATAAGGCTGTTCCTGCCACTTAATCATTCTCAAATATAAGAGAACAATTCACTTAAAACTTCTAGAGCAACCGACAAATTAATATATTGGACATTTCCTCAATACCTTCCCTTATTTCTTCCTGGAAAATGACAGTAGTCAGTCTTTAGCTGTTTTTCTTTCTGAACTATTTCGTGAACTTTTCTCATGATAAACGCTTGAAATATGCTGACTGCTGATATTGTGAGTAAGGGACACTAGGGAGATATCTCTCCAACACAGTCTTCTGGATGAGTCAGTCTCTGGTACAACATTTTCCACACTCCTCCCTCTGCAGGTTGGCAATCTTTTACAACACTTCTGTTCTCACTGTTGTGCCAATAACAGATTTGGCTTAAAAGCAAGACTTGGACATACCAACAGCTTATTAGTGAAAAAAAAACCACAAAAAAACCCAGTTGAAAGTTAAATCTGTATTACATGTGAAAATGCTCAAACACCCTATTAGAAACGCCGCTATCCTGGTGAAATCAAAATAATAGTTAAAAGTTCCTTTTAGAAATCAAGTTTCAGCGAAACTTTGGTGGTGTGTGGTAGCAAGAAGGAACATTCAGCTGGACACAGGGAGAGAGAATGACTGATGGAGAGCGTGCTCTGGCAACCGAGAAAAGCAGATTTATTTCTTTCAAAGTTATTCTTACTTCAAAGTTTAATAGCTTGGCCTCCTGTCTTCATTTTAAAGCAATATTCCCTTTTTTGTCTATGTCCTGTACGGTGCTGAAAGCACATTCTTCTCCAAATATGGTTTGACTGAACAGAACTTGCATGAGCCTCTTCCACAAACTGCTTTTACCACCTGCTCTAATTATCATGAGCTACCCTGACATTTGCAATACCTCAGCCTTTAAGCATGATTCTCCTAGCAACTGCCAGTGAGGTTTTTGTGGTTTTTATCCCTAACTGTTCGTATCACCGCACGGAATACCTGCAGTAAAGTAGTTACAGTTCTTACCAACGATTCAGCTTCAGCATTACTGACGAACACTGCAATTACTGAGCGTTATTCCATTATTAGAAATACTTGGGAGATATAATTGGAATTATTTTACTTCTTGAAAGCTTTTAGCAAACACACATTAAAACTATTACTTCTAATTCCTTATCTCAACATCAGCATTCGCAATAACAATAAAAAATAACGAAGGACGAACTCTATACAGGAACAGACAACTACGGAGGCTACTGAGGTCCTTAAATTCCTGTCATTAACTCTTTACTTCTATAGCTGTGGAAAAGTTCAGATAACTGATAGTCTAATTTCAGTAGCTTATGCGTAATTTTAATTTATAAGTTTAAGTTATCCAGCAAGCTTATTTATAAAGTTTTCTTCCTACTTAGGTTGAAACTTCACATTTCAGGACACTTCTCAAATAGAGACATGAACAAGCACTTTCAGAAACTACGGATTACCTGATGACAGACGAAAACACAGAGCAAAAGCCGTCATTCAACCACAGTGGCCTCCTTTCAGACATCCACAGACAGACATCGCTTTGTAACATAACACAACCCCACTTCTGTCACCCCAGGAGCAGCTGGAAGAATAAGAGTTCCCCGTGTGTTGTCCCTGAACAATTTAACAGCTTCCACCTTGCCGGAGTACGGGCATATTCTTCCCCACTGGCTCGTAATAATACAGCAAGTACCTTTACAGAAACTGTGACACTTTTATGCAGGTTACATTAACTCTCCTAACAGAAATTAAGAACCACTGGCCTAAAGTAATTGCTGAAAGGAAACCTGTAAAATAAAGCAAGATTTGGACCGGGGTTTTGCTGCCGAGACACAAATCGGTCTAATGCTAAGCACTTTGTCTATCACAAACCCGATCTTATGTACTGCCAGGTGACAATGAAAACGCAATCCAGATACTCCAATTAAAACAACCCAAAGCCAATCCCCTGCAACTGTACGTGTTTATGTTGGCCTCAACCACTGGTCACACCTACAGCGTTTTACCTCAATGCGTGTTTGCCGCTAAAACGGCTGTAGCTCTATTTAACTGCCACCGACTGCAACACAGAAATTGCGGGTGCCTCACCCTCCAGCTCGTAATTCTCTCGAGAAAAAAAGGAAAAAAAAAAAAAAT
>NW_009696957.1:0-254 GCF_000703405.1 Apaloderma vittatum
GGGAAAGGGGAAGAAGATGTGCTTATCACCCAAAGGCCAAGCCTGAAATTTCGTATTTGGTTCGAGGAGTTTGGCTTTGGTAAAAAAAAGAAAGAAACAGTGCGAGGGGACCTTCGAACCCGAGAGACGCCCCCAGCGGGAGTCACTTCAGCCAGAAACTACGTCCAAAAAAAGAAGAAAAAAGAGAACAACAAAAAAAAGGACGTAATACCTCGTTTTGGTTACAGAAATGGGTTTTTCTTCTCTGAAACGCG
>NW_009696957.1:405-1038 GCF_000703405.1 Apaloderma vittatum
GCTTGGAACTTCGTGATATGGACAAAGAGTTTTGCTTTTTTCTTCTTTTTTTTTTTTTTTTTTTTTTTCACGTGCTGCTGTTACAGTAATTCGGACGAAAAAAAAAAAAAAAACCACGGAAAAAAACCCTCCCAGTGCGACGTTCTCGAACGCTTCAAACCTGCATTATAGATACGATTTCTAAAATTAGAAAAAGACAACCCGAAACAAAAAAAAAACCACCACAACGATCCCACGTACACGCGCGCTAATAAACCTGCCAAGATGCTGCGTTCAAAAAACAAACACAGACTTACGCAGGGCTGTGAAGAAGGGCTTTGAAGTGCATTTTTTCCCTACGAAAAGGCTTTCAGAAGTTTTTTTTTTTAAGGTTTTTGTTGTGTTTTTTTTAAAGGTAAATGCTCGTTTCTTTATAAATAACTTTTTTTCTGGCCCGTAAAAAAGAAAAAGCAAAAGAAGCTACACTGGAAACGGCCACGCACGAACAACGAGAACTCCAAACGCGAATCGTTTCTGACCCTCTGACGTTTCGCCAAGGAAAGAAAAAGAACGAAAAGAACCGACCAACCGACAGAATCCCTAAAGTGCCTGGTGTGGGGAGGGAGGCTCCAGCAGCGCGCCCGGGGCCGGCCG
>NW_009696958.1:0-215 GCF_000703405.1 Apaloderma vittatum
CGGGTGGATTCTTTACTTGCTCTGAGGAACCGGGTTAGAGCTGAGAAAAATAGCATTTTAGTCCTGTTAAATGGGGCCTGTTGGCTCCTGTGTGTGCTGCTGCCATGGGTGTCGCAGTCCTGGCTTTCCCTCAGAGCCGCCGTCACTTTTTCCAACCAGTAACGTGCCCATCTGTCTGAAAAATCGAGTCTGGGAGCAGCTCCCGGGAGCAGAGG
>NW_009696958.1:293-4893 GCF_000703405.1 Apaloderma vittatum
GACGCTGCGGCGCGCTGGCACAACGGGGACTCTCTGGGCTGGCCTCAACTATCCAGGGGTGCCGGGCAGCTCTGGAGCAAAGCAGGGAGAATTTTTAGCAGCTTCCCTCCCTGCAAGAGAACGGTTTTTTTTGCAGTGGGCAGCAGGGCCATCTGAAAGGAAAAACTCCAGTGCTCCATCTTGTCGGGCATCCTGCTCGCCCACTTGAAGTGTCTGTGGAGACATTTTGCCTGTTGGTGCAGGCAGGTTTTGTTGAAGCCGGTCGTGTTGTTGGTGTTCATGGTCTGTCTGGGTTTGGCTTCCAACTTCTTGTCCCTCGTGTTATTTGCAGTGGTGGACTTTGTGTCATCAGACCTGGAGGAGGTTGCCCAGAAGTGTTCCCTGTCTTACAAGGTAAAGGGGTCTCCTAGGTCCTGGCGTGTTAACCGGGGAGCTCGGAGCTGCTGAGCTCATGGTTTGGGTGGGCTTGGCTCGGGGCACCTCCTGCAGCAGACATTGCTGGCCCTGGACTTCCTCAGTCCCGTTTCCAGACATCTCTCTGCTCACCAGGCGCTGGTTGCAGTGAGACGTGTGCTGCTGGCCCAGTTCTCTGCCTTCCCCGCCAACGGAGCAGACCTGTACGAGGAGCTCAAGAGCTCCACAGCCATCCTGCCCACTGGGAGCCCGAGGTGAGTACATTGCCCGGCCAGCCAGCGGCTCTGCCCGGGGCTGGGCTTGCTTGCAAAGGGCTCTGGTTGCCCAGCGCAGACTTTGAATTTCAGTGTGGTGATGCCCTGAGCAGGCTCAGTGGTGTCCAAACCATCCCCAGCAGCCTGGCCCTGCCTTTTGTGAGCAGGGAATGATTATTTTTAGTGTCCTGTGGCTGTGAAGCCAGCTGCTCTGTGTCCCTTGAGGGAATAACTGACTGGTGTCCTTGCGAGAGCCCGCGCACCTTTGGGCCAGTGGTTTGTGTCTCACTTTCAGACCAGAAAACGTGTTGCCTTCAGCCTTTCCCTTGGGAGCTCCGGAGAAGGGGGTTTTGGGTCTGGGTGCACTGCCGAGTGATGATGGAACAGACTGTCTGGGTCAGGCATGGAACTGAATTACTCTGTTGCATGTAGGGTGAGAGGAAATGGGCTCAAGTTGTGCCGGGGGTGTTTAGATTGGATATTAGGAAAAAAGTCTGCTGGAAGAGTGGTGAGGCACTGGCACAGGTTGCCAGGGAAGTGGTGGAGCTGCCATCCCTGGAGGTGTTTGAAAAATATGCAGACGTGGCATTTCAGGACATGGTTTAGTGGTCATGGTGATTGGTTGATGGTTGGACTTGATGATTCTAGAGGTCTTTTCCAACCTTGATGAATCTATACCCTTATTTCTTTGTTCCCCTGTCTCCTCACTGGGTTGTTATGGCGCCAATGCAGAGAAACCTTGGCTATCCCAACCTTGCTCCCAGGACCAACAGCTTTTCTCCACCTTGGGGCTGTTCTCTTGTAGCCCCCACACTGCAGATCTGCTGTTGCCTGCAATGTGGAGAAGGAAGGTGGGAGGGAAGAAGCAGAGCCCGAGGCACTTGTCTGCGTTTGGGAAGGGGCTTCTAGGGGCTGCTGCTTCCTGATGTCGTTCTGGCTGAAGGGGTGTAGATAACCCCACCTCGTGTTCAACCCCTAGATTGGACCAGCTGCTGGACTCGGGACTGTACACAGGGGAGGTGACGGAGCTTATGGGAGCACCGGGCAGTGGGAAGACCCAGGTGAGGAAGACAGAGGAGAGGGGAGAGGCCAGGTGGGGTACAGATGATGCTGTGACGCAGAGGGACCTGGGAGGGCTGGCTGACACCCAGTCCCTGCCTGGGCATTGTGGCTAGTGTGTCTCTTGGCCTCAAGCAGCACGTCCTGTTTCTTGATTCCACGGGGGGATTCACCGCCTCCCGACTCTACCAGATGCTTCAAGCCCGGGCAGAGGACAAGGACGAGCAGGCAAGTTCCCCTGGAGCTGGTCTCTGCACTCACATTGAAGCTGCATTGGCTCTTGCCTGCAAACAACCCCCAAAGATGGTTTGTCCCCATGGGCTTTTTTGTGTCCAGACTCTTCCTCCTGTGGCCGGATGGATGCTGTGCTCAGGGACAGACACTGCACTTTGTTTTTTTTCTCCCGGGGAGAAGGGGAGGGCTTGCTTTAGTTGCTCACACTTTCACTCCCTCAGCTCAATCTCAGTTACTTCTTCCATAAGTTCAGTGGGGACAGGTGTTCATGGGATGGAGGTAAATGTGGAAGAAATAAGGGTCCCTGGCTCCATGTCATGGTATAAATGCAGAGAACTGGGGGCAGGAGGAATATAAAGAGTCCTCGAAGGGGTAAAGCTGTTGGTGATACCACTTTGTGCTGCAGCTGGAGGCTCTGCAGCGGGTCCAGGTGGTCCGTGTGTTCCACATCTATGAAATGCTGAGTGCCTTGCAGGAGCTGCGAGATCGCCTCTCCCAGCAGGTAGGAGGGAGGGTTCAGCCCCTTTCCTTTCCCCAGAGCTGCCAGGAGGGTGAGTGACACCAGATCACCCTGCCTGGGGTGAGCCTCTGTGCAGCTCGATTCATTACTCCTCATTGCACGTGGTGCCTCCTCCTTCCAGGTGGTGAGCTCCATGGCACCTCTCAAGGTTGTGGTGATCGACTCGGTGTCGGCTGTGATTTACCCACTGCTGGGCGGCAAGCAGTCGGAGGGTGAGCTGCTCTGTTAGGATGTGCAGCCAGGCTGCAGAGCTCTTTGCTCTTCCTGAAGGGCATCTTCCTCCCACGCATGTTGTACCTGGAGCTGGAGCAGGGTGGACGTGGGTGCAACTGGTTCCAGCTTTTTCTTTGCGACTGGATAAAAGGGCAGTCTGTCTGCAGTGTCTTGGCAAGCATTCCAGCTGGCTGTGGCTGTGCAAGCTCATGCTGGTGGTCTGAAACCCAGCCAGGGAGCAGACAAGGTGCTGAACTGCTTGCCCAGAGATGAAAACCTTTGCTTACAGTCTCACAGATACATTGTGGTTGCTGGCACAATTTTCAAAGCTCTCCTGGAGTTCTTTTTGCCAGAAAGGACCTGAATCAGGACTGAGGGGCTTTCTGCTGACTGAGGTGGCCCCTCTAATGCCTTCCAGAGGGTCTTGCACATCTGGGTGGCAGCTAGTGCTGCCACAGGAGGGCCCCTCGCAGCCATGGGGGTAGGAAATGAAGCAGTGACCTTGAGAACTGGGTCCTGTATGTGTTAAAACAACCTCCCAGCTTTGTCTGGAGCTCCTGGTGCTTTTTTAGGGTTTTTTGGCCTTGGGGCTTCTAAGATGGAAAAGGAGAAGGTGGGACAACTTGGAAATTGATCTGTCCATCATGTCACCTGTCTCCAAGATACACATTGGGGGTTTATCCCAAACACCACATGCATTGTCCTCCTCCAGGTTTGGCCATCATGATGCAGCTAGCCAGGGAGCTGAAGACGCTGGCCCGGGAGTTCAGCCTTGCTGTTGTGGTGAGTGCTGCTGTGCATTGTCCTTCGCGCACTGGTGTGTGCCGTGGTGAGGAGCCCTGGAGAGGCTTTGGAGCCCCGGGAGGGGGCACCCTGCTCCCAGCTAAGCAGGAGCAGGAGGCCTGAATCTGATGGTGCTCTGTTCCCTGATGTAGTTCTGCTTTTCCTCAGTGTGCAGATGCCTTGTTCCAGCGAGTGTTGAGCAAGAACAGGGCTGATTTGCTGCCTGCTTTTGTTGGTGTCCTCAGCCAACAAGGCAATCACTCAATTGAGCAAGGCAGAGTTAAGTACAGACAGACTCCAAGGCTGTATTTATTATTTAACCAGCAGGAGCAGGGAGGGGATTGTCCCCCTGTACACGGCACTGATGAGGCCACACCTTGAGTGCTGTGTCCAGTTCTGGGCACCTCAATCCAAGGGAGATCTCGAGGGGCTGAAGCGAGTGCAGAGGAGGGCGACGGAGCTGGGGAAGGGCCTGGAGAGTAAATCTTGTGAAGAGCGACTGCAGGAGCTGGGGCTGTTGAGTTTGAAGAAGAGGAGGCTGAGGGGAGACCTCATCGCTCTGCAACTGCCTGGAAGGACGGTGTGGAGAGGTTGGGGCTGGTCTCTGCTCACGGGTAATTAGCGATAGAACAAGAGGGAATGGCTGCAAACTGCAACAGGGGAGGGTTAGACTGGACATAAGGAAACAATTTTTTTGCAGAAAGAGTAGTCAGCCGTTGGAACAGGCTGCCCAGGGAGGTGATTGAGTCCCCACCCCTGGAGGTGTTTAAAGGTCGTTTAGATGTGGGGTTGGGGGAGATGAGTTAGAGATGAGCTTTGTAGAGTAGGGTCAATGGTTGGACTCCATGACCCCAGGGGTCTTTTCCAACCTACATGATTCTATGACTCTATTCTATTTTTGATACAACACCATTCATTTAAGGGACTTAAAGGTTACCACGTAACCTCTTGCTCAGTTACCTTGGAGGAGCTGCAGGGCCTGCATCTTGTGGAAGGAGTAGGGAACTGCTCTGGTCTTCCCCAGAAGGCCAAGGCCAAGCAGTCCCATTTCCTTTAGTGCACCCCAACAAGCTACTGGGAGCACAATTAATGTGTTTAGATTGGGAAGGCCACAACAGAACAT
>NW_009696958.1:4924-10161 GCF_000703405.1 Apaloderma vittatum
ACCTGGCACTGGAAGGCATTGGGACACATCTGCCCCTTGCTCTGGTGAGTGATAAAGTGATAAGGACGAGGTGCCTGGAAGGATCCTTGGGAGCCCCAAGCTAAACTGCGCAGGTGGCTCCTGCACCGGAGGTCAGTGCAGCACACTGATCCAAGAGCGAGCTCCTGGCCAAGGACGTGTCTGGGACAGCTGCACGGCTCTGGAGGGGTGTGCTGAGAATGAGGGCTCAGGATGGCAACGAAAAAATATCTTAGAAGTAGCAGACTGGTTGTTATCTCCTGGTTGCCTTGGGTGTTGCGTGACACTGGCACTGGGTGGCACTGATAAGTCTGTTTGTGCCGCAGGTGACTAACCAGGTGACAAGGGACAGCGGCACTGGTCTCCTGAAGCCAGCCCTCGGCCGCTCCTGGAGTTTTGTGCCCAGCACCCGGGTGCTGCTGGAGAGCAAAGAAGCCAGCTGGGAGAAAGCCACCACTCAGCGCCTGGCTTCCTTGGCAAAGTCGCCGCGGCAGGTGAGGCTCCCCGGAGCAGTCCCGCTGGCAGTGGAGGAGCAGCAATAGGTGATGTGGCTTTGGAGCAGAGGGGGGTTCCTTTGGTGGGCAGGGCAGGGTCAGGCCTCGCTGGGTGACCCGTGGCAGTGGGAGAGGAGCGAGTGCAGCCTGGCTGCGACCTGTGGAAGAGAATCTGTTCCCAACAGCCAGAGCTTGTATTTCTAGGCACATTAAGTGTGTGACACTGTGTTCCTTGCGCTTGTGTTGCTGTCCTGATGGCACATGAGCTATGAGGGTCTCGCAGAGCCGGCTCAAACGCCTGCAGAGATGACTTTGGCTTGAATCCTGCTGCGCTGCATGAGCCTCCTGGCTCTGAGCCCACTCTGCAGCCTCATCCAAATGGGTTTGGATGTGGTGGCATGTTGGGCAGCAAAAACGCATTATGGATGTGCTGAATAGTGGTGTATCTGGGGATATCTCGGAGCAAGATGTTCTTTCTTTGCTAAATTGCATTCTCTATTTGTATCTTTGTGTTCCTCTAGGTACAGCAAACCCCGTTAAAATGAGGGCACTAGCTGAAAGAAATCCTCAAGAGGGTGTAATTGGGATTTTTTTGGCTCTGGGGAAGGTGAAGTAACGTACAGATTGGCCCTTAGAGTTCCAGCAGCATGGGGTTAACCTCCTCTCTGTTTCTCCTTGCAGCCAACAGGGATACAGGTGGAGCTGGATATTGGAAATGGTGATGTGCAGGAGCTGAGCCCAGCAACACCCACACAGGGACTCTGGTCAGATGGAAGAGCAAATGTCCAAGAAAGCTGAAAAAAAGCAAGCAAGCACAATGGAGGTTTTGCAGACTGCCTCTGAGAGTCCAGCAGCCTTGGAAGGCACCAACATGAAGAAGCTCTTGTTCTGTGCAGAGGAGAAAATGAATGTGAGGTTCCCAGAAGTCCCCTTGCCTCAGCAGATTCAGCCCACGCCGGCTGGGCTGGGTGGGCAGCATGACAGCCAGGTCCTCTTCTCTGCTGCAAGCTTGTCTTCAACCGGTAGAGCCAGCCCTGTCCTGAGGTGCTGGCTTGGGACCAGCTGGCGCCGCCCTGCACAAACCCGTGGCTCCTCGTGGCGGGTTTGCTGCTCCCGGAACTTTCTGCCCTCGCTCCCAGGGCTCTGATCCTCCTTGGGCAGCCCACAGTGATCTTTGTTCAGAAAGGAATAAATTAAAAGTTGCACACTGCTGTGGTGGTTGAGAGCTGGAATTCAATTAATGGCAGCTGCAGTTAATTAAAATCTCAAAGTTTAGTCCCTAGCAGGACTGGGGTGGGACAGGCTGTTGGTGAGCAGCAGCATAACCGGATGCTTGATCTGACCTCCCCAGAGTAACCCTGGGCCCTGTAGAGAGCTGCTTTTATTTTGGGGGCATGGCTGTGCTGCATAAAGAGCTGCTGTTAACCGATGGTGGTTGTGATCTGGGTCTGCTGGGGTGGGTGAGTCCTCACTGACACCAGCTGGTCCCCTCTGATGCTCCATTGCGTGTACCGAAGTGTAAGATAATCTCGCCTTGCTCCAGTGCTTTGCAGCTGCTCTTGCTGGCTCTTGGGCAACTTTCCAGGGGTTCCTGCAGTGCTGGGGAGGAGACTGGAGGCTGGGATGGAGCGTGGCCTCTCCCCTTGATCCCAGATGTCTTAGACACCCTCAACCTCTGCCTCATAAGAAACCTTGACAGGTGAGGTGAGGGACAGCTTCCACTTCCAGGGCTGCTGGTGTAGACTGTGGGGGCTGGGAAGCATCAGGCCATGCCCATTAGATTAATAACATGGCAGTAGAGCTTGTGAGGTGGTGCTGGGTGAGGAGGAGTCTGATTTAGGCAGGATTGGAAGCTGATTTCTCCAGTGATGCTGTGCAGTTGTGTACTCCTGAGCAAACAGCTGCTGTAGGGACAGGGCAGCTAAAAGGGGTATGTGAATGCACGTTTTGGTTTCCTGAGAGTCAGTGCCAAGTCTCTGCAGAGATTTTTGTTTTGCACATCGGTCAGAGACGTGCTTCCTGCAAAGCCGAGCTCTTGGTGCTCCTGGGTCTATGATTTAGGGGACAAAATCCCACCTCCTGCCTTGTGGGCACCGCAGCCCTGTGCAGGCTGAGCTCCCAGTGAGTCCTGCCTGAGGAGGGGAACATGCCAAAGCAGCTCCAGCTGTACCATCAGTTTTCTATAGAAGTAAATGTATTTTAAATTTGCGTGTTTATTTGCATTTCTGGGCTTTCCAAGCTTGAAAAGAGAAGGTTTGGCTGCCGGGACTGCAGCCTGGCTGTCTGGGGTGAGGAGGAAGATGGGTTTTCTGCTTGCTGGAGGCCCATGTATATGTGGCTGGTCCTTAGAAGCAGAAAATTTATCTTGTTATGTCCCTAGAAGCTGTGAATAAAGAGCTAGTACTTAGAAAATTGAGACAGAACAGGGGGTTTCTTGCTGTCTCTTTCCACTAACTAGCAGAAAGATGAGAAGGGGAACAGCCTGGTTGGAACCCCAACTCAGCAGGAGATGAGCCGTGCCCCGAGCCTGCATCTGCACCGCGGTCCCCAGGAATCAACAGAAGAAACCTGAGTTTTGCAGCTGGTCGCTGGGGAGCGGTCATGGACAGGGACTCAGTGGGCATGGGGACTCAATGGTAATGGGGCCAGTCAGTCGAGAAGAGACTGGGGAAAGGCGCTGGATGTGTGGGCTCTGCTCCTCCAAAGCTACCCATACCAGGCTTTCGGGCACAGCCATGACCCGGGGGCATTTCCTCTCCTTGGCAGTCAGCTAACTGCAGCCCCAGGACTGTTACGGCCTCTTGGGAAACAGCTGGCCAGGTCGGAGAGGGTGGTGTGATACGGGGCATGGCTGAGCTTTGGGCAGCAGCTCCTCTGGCCCCAGGTTCTCTGCCAAGGCAGGCAGCGTGTGCGTGAGGCGACGACGACGTCCTGCATTTCTGGCTGCGTTGCTGCAGGGAAGGTGTTGCTGTGAGTGCTGGTTATTGCTTGGTGTGGGAACAGCAGAAGGGTTCAGGCCATGGGAATCTGTTACTCCATCTGGAAAAACCGGACTTCTTACTCAAGCTGATTTGCTCTGTATTTGCATAGTAATATTAGGCTGAAAAGAGTTTCTGACCTAAATATTCTAATTCAGCCTTTCTCCTCCGTGCTCAGGCAGGCACTTCTGCAACCCTGTAACACAGGGCCTGCCTGTGCCAGCGTGCACAGAGATGTCCTCTCTCCCTTCTCCTTCCCAAGGCCTAAATTGGCTAGGAAACCATTGGAAAAGCCCCAAGTGTGGTGATAAACCCCAATCTCTGGGCAGGGAGGGAACCCTTTGCCCCAAGAAGTGAGGATGTTTGGCACTGAGGGCTCATTTCATAGACTCACAGAGTCGTTTGGGGTGGAAGGGACCTTAAAGATCAAGCGGTTCCAACCCTCTGCCATGGGCAGGGACACCTCCTGCCAGCAAGCCCCACCCACCCTGGCCTTGGACACTTCCAGAGAGGGGCTGCCACAGCTTCTCTGGCGTGCAGGTATCCACAGAACAGGTTTCAGTGAACAAAGGCGAGATGCAGGGAGGTGTTAATTCGGCTCCGCTCTGTCTTGCCCTAACAGACCCTTTACTGCGATGACCCGGGGTGGGGGGGGTATGGAAAATGACCCAGCCCTGAGAAACAGCAAAAGTGAAACAGCAAACAAAGGACCGAAACCTGGATAAAGCCAAACCCCAGATAAGAAACATTTTGCCCTGAGTCTCATATTCAACCACTATCTACTCTTGAGATGTGTTAAATTTGGCTGAGTAAATCATGTATGTGTGAAATACCTTAATCTGGCTAAGTATCAAGTTATGTTAATTTGGCTGAGTCATTGGTGTGCCAGTTAACACACACTAAGTGTGTGGGGGAAATCTCACCATCCCACCAAAGATAAACGTTCTAGATAGCCAAAGTGCCCTCAGGCATGCCTCTGCCCCGCAATATCCCATCCTTACACTATAAAAACTAAGATTTTGGGCAGAATTTGGTTGAGAAAAGCTTTTCCAACCATACAGTGGGACTATAGGAGATTCTTCCCCTCCCTTGTTTGAGACGTCGGATAAGGACACCTTCCCTGGGGTTGACAACCCTCACCAGAGAGAGGGGAAGTGACTAAGACACGTGTGGCTTACCGTAGGATTGCTATTGTGACTAACTTGTGCGCTTCTTAAATCTGTACTAGTACATTTTTCCTGGGAATCACTGAGTTCTGTAGCAGGGGGCCAGTCGGCTCAGTCGGTTAAACGTGGTGCTGACAACACCGAGGTCGCAGGTTCGATTCCTGTTTGGACCCTATGCGTTACCTGATTTAGCTGAGAGGCGTCCCTGCCCATGACAGGGGGGTTGGATTAAATGATCTCTAAGGTCCCTTCCAGCCCAGGCCACTCTATGGTTCTATGATCTTGTGTGTTGTGTTGTTTCTTTCTCTAATTGCAATAGTGCATTCTTCCCTTGTATCCGTAAAACCTGCACGGTGACATGTTAGACCTGTAAGTGTAGCTCTAATAAACTGAGAGTTTGAACCTTGCAGCCAAGTCCGTGTGTTGGTCCTGTGAGTGAAGTTCAAAGAGATGCTGGCTCGAAGCTTGCGGTGCCGGCTCTCTGGCTCGTCTGGGCAGCCTGTGCCAGTGCCTCGCCGCCCTCACGATGAAGAGCTTCTTCCTAATGCCCAATCTAAACCTACCCTGCTCTAGTTTAAAAC
>NW_009696959.1:0-1507 GCF_000703405.1 Apaloderma vittatum
CGGCCCCAGCGCCCCGGTTATGGGCTGGTTCAAAGCAAATGGGGAGAGGGCAGGAGAGAGGGAGAATAAAAAGGGCATCAAAGAAGGAGTGCAGTCGTTAAACCACGGAAAAGGGAAGAAAGGAGCTTTGAAATCGGAAAGGTGAAGGCTAAAGCCACTTTTTTCTTTCTTACTTTTATTTTTTTTTCCTCTAGAAAAAAAAAAAGAAAAAGAAAATCATCGATTTCGGTGAGACACCGGGATTTTTAGAGAGGAAGAAAGGCTGAGGAACGAAGATGCAGTTTCGTGATGTGGTTTATTCATTTTGCCTGGGAGGGAAGAAGGGGTGCGGGAGCGGATCTCGCTGACACAGCCCGGTACAAAGCCTCCGCAGATGCTGGAGCTGGAAAGAACCGTATTTTTTGGTGGGTGGGGAGCTGCCCCCCCCCAGCTAAACGGAGCTTTTTCCCTCCTGGGTGACTTTTGCAATCATCACTCCTAAACCTTGCTTTCTGTCGTGAATTCTGTCCCTACGTGTCAAAGCCCGTCGTGGCTCCACAGCTTGAGCTCACGCGTTGCTTTGGTGGCCCAAAGACGTGGCAGAAGGAGAGTTTTTATTGCGATTTGATGGTCTGAAGGCAGAAATCTGTCGATTCCTTCGCACGAAGGAAACAACGCATGAGCTCAGGCTGCCTTTGGTGGAATTCAGGCCAAGCTTTGCCTCAGACAAGGCCTTTGGGGGAAAAACAGAGAGAAAAAGAGTGAAAAATGCGGCTGTGTGTGGATGTTCTGTGCGTACAGACGATTAAAAATGCACGTACCTGAATACTTTATCAGCATGCACATAGGCACGGGCCTCAGTGTATCTATCTCAGACTTTTCCAGACCGATGTAATCCTTCATCACCGCGCCTGTCTGTCTTTCCCTGCTGTCTCTCTCCACCTGTCCGGTGTTTCTGGACACCAGAGGGGTTCACTGTATTATTTCCTCACCTCCCTTTTCCAAACTCTCTCCCTTTGGGATGCTTCTTAGCCAGGATCTCGCCGTTTCCAGCTTTTTTTTTTTTTTCGTGATACCAGGGACCCTCTTTCCTCTCTCTCCTTGCTTTTAGGGCCATGTTATCTCCCTCTCCCCAAGGATAGAGATTTCGGGCTTTTGTAGCTGAAAGTGAAGGTGCGAGGTGATGTGCGTGGGACAAACGCCCTTGAGCAGGGGCGGAGGGAGAGGGGGGTTCATCGCTGCCCCACGGCTGCTCGCCCTCATCCCGCAAGGGCCGAGGAGTGTGTTTGGGTGT
Source organism: Apaloderma vittatum (assembly GCF_000703405.1). Lineage (NCBI taxonomy): Eukaryota > Metazoa > Chordata > Aves > Trogoniformes > Trogonidae > Apaloderma > Apaloderma vittatum. Next base: position 1,274 of record NW_009696959.1, read on the forward strand.
CCGCGGGTTAGACCGAGATTTTCCGAGGGTAGAAGCATCCGGACCCGCGTGGAAAGAAGGAGATACACCGAAAAAAACCCCACCACCAAAAAACACCCACGTCGTTTTAATCTGAGCCCGGATTTTTCCACCGGGGATCTCTCGTTTGCACCGTTCATGATCATGATCCCTCTCCTTTCCCTCCCTCCTCTCGTACCCTCTCTTCCTCCCCCCCACCTCTGCCTCCCTCCCTTT
>NW_009696960.1:0-4262 GCF_000703405.1 Apaloderma vittatum
CCCCAGGACGCTGCCCCCACAGGGCTCCCTGGCACCACGTGCCCCCTTGGCACCCTACAGCAGGGCCTTCAGCACCTCAACAGGCTGCAGGAGCACCTTCAACGTGCAGGATGGCAGCGACTTTCAGGACCGGGTGGTGAACAACCCCAAGCCCGTTGTGGTGGACTTCCACGCACAGTAAGTTCTCTCCCATGGCTCTTGCATCCCTCTCTGCCACCACTGGTGCAGGTGTGTCCCTGCTGCTTTCCTGACACGGTGGCACTCCGGGCACGGCAGGGATACAAGTATGCCCAAGGGCTTCCCATGCAGTGTAGCTGCCAACTGCCCTGCTTGGTGTCTGGTCTTAAAAGGTGCTTCTCCCTCTGCGGCGTCAATCCATAGAGATTTCACTCATCAGGTTGCACCACTGTAGGTGTAGCTCTACCCTGCGGGAGTGTAAAACACAAGTGCCATGGAAGGTGTTCCTCACAGCGGCATAGCTGTACCTCCCAAGTGCCTGGGTGTCACCCTGACCCCAGTATTGCGTCACCATGCAATAGACACCTCAAGAAAAAGCTCTGATATCTCACTTTTTTAGATTTATGGATTAAATGCCCTCTTAAAAACACTAAATTATATTAACAGCCACGGAAGAACGCTGCACTTGGTATACCCCTGCACTGTCATGTTGTGTTTTTCCAGTTTTCTTAGGCTGCATGCTTTCAAGGCAGGGCTCTTGACAGTAAATGCCTTGATGTATTAATAAAAGCCACGTGGTACCAACGGCAACATTTGTCATCGATAAAAATGTTGTCATTCTCTTGCCAGTAAAAATATTCTTAAGTGTTATGTGCTGGGCTAACAATACTGATTATCTTTGGTTTCTCACGTGTTTTCATAATCTGGCAGTGCTGTCATGTGAGCCTGTTGTGGCTGATTCTGGGCAAACGGAATATGAAACAGCCTCAAAACTTCTGGTTTACATAGACTAAACTGACAAACCAAATTGAATGTTAATTGGGATCATCCAGGGAGGAGGGACAAATAATGAAAGCCTGAAACCTGATACAGAAGGAGGCTGAGGAGGAACAAAGTTTACCAGAGCTTCAGTTTTAAAAGAAAAGGGCACTTAGAGCTTTAAACAATATTTTCCTTGCACTGAGCAAGTTTCTACTATCCTAACTGGACCAGTTAGAGGATGCAGGGGATGTTTTCTGTTTACAGGGCTCCACAAAATCTTACGTTGCAGCGCTTGAGTTTGGACAGATGCGATGCCGCTGCCAGTTTTGCAGCTAGAGAGGAATTTCTGTAAACCCTGCAGTGTGTGCAGCAGGGAAGTTGATGATCTGATGATTGGCATAAACCAATTTGAGTGTGGGCTGCAACCCCCACACCCAGCAGCAACACTCCCTTTAGGGCAGCTTTGTGGTCAGCAGGGTCACAGCTCTGCCTGTACACACCAGCGAGGACACAAGGCAGGGTAGGAACGAATGGCCAAAAAGAGGGGGCAGGAGAACCACCGAGGCTGGCAGAGCAGACTACAGTACAATCAAAATGACATCAGAAGCACCACAAATGCTGAATGGTGACCTCTGCTTCCACTCAGTCCCCACCACCACACACTCACACATAGGTAAAAAACACCTTTGATAGCTACTTTATGAGAGAAATGTTTTTCTAAGCCTTGGTTTGGGTATGCTGTTTCCAGGCTGGCTCTCAAATGGAACAGCAACAGTGGTGAAGACGCTGGCGGGCCAGCCAGCCTTCTCTAGCAGCCCCTGTGCTTGCCTCCTCTAATGTCCCCTCTCTCCTTTCTCCATCAGGTGGTGTGGCCCCTGCAAGATCCTAGGCCCCAGGCTAGAGAAGATGGTGGCCAAGCAGGAGGGGAAAGTGCTGATGGCCAAAGTGGACATCGACGATCACACAGACCTTGCGATTGAGTATGAGGTAGGAGGCAGAAGAGCATGGCCTTTCTTTTCGTGCTTGGCAGGGCAACGAAGGTCCCCCCTGGGGGAGACGTGTTAGTGCACAGCACAGCAGCGGTGTTGGTGGGAAGGGGAAGCCCGGTGCCTACAGGTTCCTGATCCCTCAGATCACTCACTAGTAGGTGGATTTTGCTGCTTGGCTCTCCTGCAGCTCAGCTGCTTATGCTCAGCATCCTCACGTCTAATTCTGTGGAATGGTGTCCTCGGAGCCTCACAGGCATCTGTCAGTGTAAATGCTTGCCTGGCTTCGAGGACCCTGCAGCATACGCAGCATTCTCCTGCATGCGAGGGCTGCTCAGGTGCAGGGCAGGAAGATGTAAGTAACAAGCCCTGGTCTGCTCTGCTCTTGAATGTGGTTCTTTCTTCTGCCAGCCCATCCTCTCTTTTCCTTCCCTGCTGGAGCTCTCTTGCTGGGTGACAATGTCCTGTCCTTAAGCCATGGCACAAGGAGACACTGGGCATTTATTTTGGACACATGGAAGCTGGGTTGAAGAACAACCATAATCAACAGGAGCATGTATCCTGCTTTTGACGAGTGTCAACCGTGGTGCCTACACGAGTGTTTTACATTGGGTGTGTTCTTTGTGCTGCCTTGCTCCCAGGAAGGAGCAGACTGACTGGAGAAAACCACAGCTTTGGTTTACAAGATTTATGTTTTTCTTTTCCCTGTGACGGTGATTAGGTAGTTTAGAAATGCAAAAACCCTCTGACGACTGTGCTGGCCTTTGTTGTCTCTCCTCGTAAACTTTGTTGTCTCTCCTCCTAAACAAAAACTCGGTCTATAGAGTTGGGGCATCCTGCTGCTGTGTTTTACAGGGAAGAAGAGTGCTTAATTTTCACAGATGGAGCTGCTCCCTCTCTGCCGATGAAATCCTACTCCCAGTGTGGACGCCAGCACAGGAAGCTCCTTGAGCTGCCCAGCAAAGTGTGAACCATCTCCTGAGCAAGCTGTCATTTTGTTGAGCCTGGAAGAGATGCTCTGTGCTGTTCCCACACCCTGCCGAGCCGGCAGGAGAAGGAAGTGGAAACAGCTTGTTCCCTCCCACTCTGTCCCAAGGAGACCTCCTCTGCCTGTGCTGTGGTGGTGTGTCCACCCAGCTGGCACCCACAGACGTGCCTTGCAGCTTCCACAAGCTCAGCGTGAGAGCCTGCGGTGCTCTCCTCGGTGGTGGGGAGCTGACAGATACGCCCCAGGCCAAGGGAGCAGGGCCACAGCTTGCAAGCCCAAAGGCTGCGTAGCTTGAGGGTGCTGGTGAGAAGTTAAGAGGGTGAGGTTGTTTTCAGTGGTGGTTGGAAAGTCCATAAATCCTAAAAGGTGTAGGCGAGGCTCTGGTAGCAGCCACCCTAAGGAGAAAAGGAGAAGAGAATAGAGATTATTAGCTTAACTCTTGTATAGTTCCAAGCCTTCCAGTAGATCGAATTAGCTGGGATTACAAGAGGATAATCTCAGATGACTGGAAAATGGCAAACGGCATGCATGCGTTTCAAGAAACGTCTTTAAAAAGAGGCCGAAAGCTCCCAGGTTGTGCCGGCTTGGTGACATGCTGCATGTGCTCTCCCACTGGATGGCGAGGGAGCAGCTGCACAGCCTGCTGTGGACATGTGTCTGTCTGCAGGACTGTCTGTCTGTCTTGCAGAGGTGCGAGCAGGGTCGAAGCTGCAGGCAAGGGTCAGCTTCCTTGTATACAAACATGATGAAGTTTGTGTTGCAGGAGAGCCTGGGCATCATTGCTGCATCCTCCACTCTCAGAGTGATACATGTCTTCTACATGTTATCCCCATGACTAAGACCCCATCCCTAAGCAGTGTCTATGAGTAGAATAGCTGCAAATGGGATGAGTTAAAGGAGAAATTTTTGCTTTAATCATCATAGTTTGGGGCATCCTGTTCAAGGCAGAAGTTTGATGTGTGTGCTGAGCACGTGCTTGCTTTTGCTTCGTCTTGCGGCAAGTTGTCATTTCAGGAGGTGTGAGCATAAGGGTTGATGGGAAGATACCAAGTTGAGATCAAAGAGGAACCAAAGGCAGTGTTTGGGAGAGATGAGGAAAACTAAAGGTGGCATTTGGGAGGGATTAGGAAAGATTTATTTGTTTTAAAGCCGTTCCATTGGGGATCAGATGTCTGCAGGCTGAGAAGGTTTTTGTTTTGGGGGTTTTCAGCATCGATGCCACCCCCACAGCTCCTCCACTAGCTGCCAGGAAGTCTCCTTCCTTCCACATCCTCTGCCCACACACCCGCTGCCCGATTGCACAACATCCTCTTCAGCAGCCTCCTTGGGGCGGGGCAGGGGGAGGGGGA
>NW_009696960.1:4343-24060 GCF_000703405.1 Apaloderma vittatum
CAGGAATGCATTTCCTGCGACAAGAAACGTCCCCAGTGCCCTTCCCTGTCCGGTTATGCCCAACACAAAAGTTTTTCTCTGGGGACTCCTCCTTTAATCTAACACTTTTCATCTCTGGTCGAGGCCTTTCTTTGCTGCTCAGGCTGGCTCCTGACCTCTCACCCTGAGAGCAGAAAGGGAGAAGGAATACTTTTGTTTAATCTGCCGTCTCTTAAAATTCTTTAGATTCATCTCTCGCCTTGGCCCCTTGCCCACGCGTGTGGCCACTGGGAAAGGGCAGCCCCTTCTCCGGCCGCTGCGGGTGGGCAGCTTGGGAGAGCTGCTGGATACAGGTATGGGCGTTCGTAAGCGGAGCTCGGTCCCGTGTCACGCCTCCTTCTGAAGCCTGAGTGAAGTTATTCCCCCTGCTCTGCTGCACGGCTTCCATAGAAGTCCCATTTTCAGATGGGAGAGAATTCCCTTGGTACGGGTGCTGCCAGGAATAGCCTGGATGACCGCGTTTATTTATCCGTGTGGTCAGCACTGATCGAAAGCAGCCTGACTTTTTCTCTAGAAATGCTCTTGGGGGAGAAGGAGAGTTTATTTAGGTTCAGTGCAGATGGGACTCGGGGTAGGGGGGGAAGGGGAAAAGAAGGCCTCAACTTTGCATTCTAGAAATTCCCATGACATTTGCTTCTCAAGCAGCAAAACAAAGTATGTGCTCTGTTAATGGGCTGCCCCTGTTGCAGCTATGGGAAGGAAGCTGTTAGAAGTGTTGTGTTTTCTGGGCAGAGGCAAGTTGCTTTGTGCACTCAGTTCTCCCCCAGCTCTGCAGCGCCAGCCCCAGACCTGCCACCCATTCTCAGGATTTGCTCACCAGCACGAAACAGAGAAGAGATGATGGGATCAAGGCTCGTCATTAACCCTCTTTGCAAACCAGAGGGAGGCTCAATGGAGCTTTGCCCTTCTCAGGGAGGGAGAAGGCAGCTGAGTGCAGTGCTGGTACAGTCTTCTCTTGCCCCTAAAATCACAACGGAGCATGTAGGTGGCACCATTGCTAGTGCTGAGGCCGGAACCCTCCGGATCTGCTCCCACCAGTCACTAGGAGGAGCTGAAGATCGTGCGTCGCAGCAGCCCTGGAGCTCCTTTCCTTTCCGAGGAGCCTGCCCAAGCCCTGGAGGACAGACTGCGGGGAGCCACACTGCCCTGGCCGGCTGGGACCGGGTGGGAAGGGAAGCACAAAATGCCTCTTTCATCTCAGGCTCCCGATGGGAGAAAAGCCAGCCCTCTGGCGGGTTTCCCGAGGAGGGATTTGCAGATTCTTGCTGGCAGCGCATGCGGGAAGGCCCCGCAGGCTGGCGGGAAGGCCCCGCAGGCTGGCGGGGAGGATGGGACGTGTTTTGGGGAGGGCAGCTTTGCAGTGATGAGGGCACTGAAGCTTTGGAATCAGAAACACGACCAGCTTTCTCCACTGCCACAGCTCTCTGAGCTCTGGTCACTCCCTCTTTTGACTGTGTCCCCAGGAGCTCTTCTGTCACTGATCAACCAGCACATCCCTGGGGAGCGTTGTCATTTCCACCACTGTTCTCTTGGATAATTCCCAGAGAACTTTGTTCTGAGCTAAAAAGGCAGTGCTTGGAGCAGCACAGCTGCCTGGTGGCTCTGGTCAGACGGACTTTTTCACTTCTTGCTTAATCATCAGGGATCGGCAGTGGGCAGCCGCTGGTGTGTGACCAGCTAACCACTGAACACACAAGCAGAAAAGGAAAGAAGGGTTGGAGGGGGTTGTCCTTTGCCTCGACAGGACAGAGCAGGAAATCTCCCAGTGCTGTGATAATGGAGACTCTCCTCTAGCTCCAGTCCTGTCTGGAGAAGAGCACAAATCCAGTCTGATCCCACCCTGGCCATAAAATGTCCAAAGGTTGTCATGTCTGAGGAGAAGTGTCACGGTAAAACGCTGGGATTGTTTGCTTACAATGGGACAAAAGGAAGGAGAAGAGGAATTTGTACTGGAGGAAGGAGGAAAAGCTTTGCCTTGTTTTTACATTAGCTGTGGTTTTGTCTTTAAAATTTGTAGCGTTATTTAAACTTGAAAAGCTGCTCAGCCTTAAGCAATGCAATATCAGTGCAGAAACGAGGTGACATGGAGAGGAACAATGTGGAGCTCAGCTGGCCTTTGTTTTGTGAACAGATATCTTACCCTTGTAGACACTTCTTCTGTAGAGCTTCATTTGGAGTCTGGGTGCAGCCGGGCTCCCCGCAGCCTCTGCTCACCTGCATCTCCCTGTTTCTCTTGCCTCCAGGTGTCAGCGGTGCCAACCGTGCTGGCTATGAAGAATGGAGATGTCGTGGATAAGTTTGTGGGGATAAAGGACGAGGATCAGCTGGAGGCATTCCTCAAGAAACTCATCGGAGCCTGAAGTGAAAGGGTGGCTGTACCTCTGCCTCTGGGACACGTCCACCTTGTGCATTCCTTGCCTGGGAGAGCTGAGGGGCACGTGAACTGCCTGTCCTATGCAACCTGGGGTATTCTGCTGGTTTGGGGTTTTTAGGAGATGGACAGTGTTGTAACCCTTCCCTCTCCCTCCTTCCTTCTCTTGGAGCAGCAGTAGTTGTAAAGAGTGCTGAGGAGCAGGGCTGCTTTTTCTCAAAATGGGGAATGCAGCTGGAATTAGGAGCCTGTGTTTATCAGCAAATTGCTGACGTGCAGAGCTGCTGCTGCTGCGTTAAGAGGAGCATTGTTTTTCTCTTTGCCTAGCATCTGATAGCCCAGAGCAGAGGGCAGCTGCTCCCTGCAAAAGATGTCGGTACATACCTGCCCTGGGTGGGTTTGTTTAAAATTGAGCATGCCTCTTCCTTGTCTGTGAAACGTGTCGCTGGGACAGGTACAACTCCTCCACAAATCCATGGGCTCCCATCGTAATTTTATATGAAAGAATTATTTTATGGATCTCCTTTTGTAGGTCTGTAATAAAGAGAACTTTATCGGTCGCTGCTGTCTAGCTGGAGAATAAAGCTTAATTCTCAGAAATTACTGGGAAGTCCCTTGTCTGTCCATAGAGGTGAGAGGGCCAGCACAGCCGCTGGTTTCTAACAATGAAGAGTGCAAGGTACAACTTGATCCCTACTGAAAGGTAATGTGCTGAAAAACAAACAAGTGGATTACTTTCACAGGACTTTCAGTGCTGCTTCTAGGACCCACTTTGGGTGCTGCTGGACCCAAGATGCTGGAGTAAGGACACTCCTATGCACAGAGGAGCCTGAGCTGTGCTCCCTCCCCCATGTTCTTGTCATTCCTTTCCTGCCTGAGGAGCCTGAGAGACTCCCTCTCCCTTGTGTGAATGATTAAATTGCTCGCACAGGTGAGCCCTGCCAAAAGGCAGCCAGTTCACTTTTAATAGCCCTGACCTTTAGACTAAGGGAGGCAGTGGTGTGCTTGCGTTGTGAGCAGCCTTCAGCATTTCCCAGCTCTTCCTCCTCCTCTCCATATGCACCTGTTTCCAACAAGCCTGGCTTCTGAGTGCTGTCAGCCTCCTTGTGTGTTTCTCGGCACGGGGGCTGATGCCTACTGTAATGCTTAATTCCAGTTTGCTTATCTAAGCTGCATGAGAACATTGTGAGCACTTAATAACCATGTACGAGCTGCCTTTTTTTTGTTTTTCCTTCCCAGCTTCTGTTTCCTTCAATCATGCTTAACTCTGCTTTGGCTCTGCTCCATTTCACCTCCCTGGCATAGCTTGTTACAAGCAGCAAGGCAGGTTGTTTTGTTGTGTTTTTTTTCCTGCACCTTTGCAGTAACAATTTATGATGTTTGAAGGAGCAGGAGAGTGGCGATCCGAGTGCTGTGCGTCCTGCTGCAACTGCAGGGCTGCGAGAATTGCTGCTCCCACCTGCTTCCATCACCCCTGGGACCTGGGCAGCAGCACAAGGTGGTGCTGGGCTCCCCCCACCCAACATGGGCACCTCCTCATCCAAGCTGGGCTGGTCTCACTCCGCCACATGCTGCTAGAGGTGATGTCACTCAGATGTAATTCGGTAAAGAACTATTGGTCAGTTAGGATCAGTAAAAAACAGGGTTTTATTTTATACGGGAAACCACAGAAGCTATGCTGCTCATGTCCTCCTCATGTTTCAGGCCGGGCACTTTGCCCTGCAGTTTCGGTGTTCCTGTTCTCTAAACATTTCTAGTAAAGACTGTCTCCATTTTCCTGCACAAGCAGGAAAACTAGGGGAACAGCGTCACGTACCCGACAATAGTTGACTTTCATGCTTCACCATCCTACAGAACAGGAAAAAACACAGTGACTTTGCATTGTGTAATTAAGGGGCAGTATAAATTAGCTATTTTATCACTTCCTTCTAAGGAAAAGTGGACCTGAGGTGCCATTAAGCTATTAAAGTGCCAGCACATTTTAGGGTGCATTATGTGAAAGCCGCAACTGTTTCTTTGAGATAAACGCTGAAGACCCGCATATGTGGTGCCCTGTGGCGTTTCCTTCAGAAACAGCGTAATGGGGGGAGAGGAGAAGGAGGGGTTTAGGGGCAGCTTGAGATTCCCTGAGCGCTTTGCAAAGTTTTTACCGCAGGATAGGGCTCAAAGTGCAAAGATGTTTTCTGTGGCAGGATTTTAGTTCAGCTCCCTGTTTGCTGACTGCTGGGGGCGGCTTCAGGGATTCCCACAGCTGCTGTTAATAACAGAGGAGGAGCAGGTGGGAAGCACTACCAGCAGTGTATTTGTGTAGTGGTTAAAAAGTTGGCAATTTGTGTGCCACCTGAATGCGATGTTGGGCTTTCCCAAGAGAAGAGAGCTGAAGCAATAGGTAATTCCTCAGAAGCAGCTGCTTTTTTTTCATGTCAGCTGGGAAAATGTGTCCTCTCTGCTCACTGCAGCAAAGGACACAGTCAGTTTTCCATGTTGGAGTTAAGCATGTTGAATGCTCCTCTGATCTGTTAAGCATTTGCTCCCTCCTGCCCAAGCCTGCCTACGTTAAAGCAGCTTTCTCAGCTTCCTGGTTGCTATTTTAAGAGGACCTGGCAATCAGTGCCTTCCCAAGGGGAGCAAAGCTCAGCTGAAGCCGCTTCTCCCTCCCCAGGTACGTTCTGAACCTAACACCAAGATCACCCCCAAAGGCCAGGTGCAGTGCCTCTGCCTTCACAGTTCTGCCTAAGGTGCCCAATTCGAGGCAAGCGGAGGTTTTCCAGTCATTTCTGCATCGAGCCCTAACGCAGCTGCTCCTTTCCCCAAGACACTTGTGCCTGATGAACTCCGTGTTAACCTCTAACTGCTCTGGGCCACAGCAAACGCCTGCAAGGAGGGAGAGCTGCTCTGCCTTCTCTCCTTGGGAGCGCTATGCTGAGACCAGCTTCAGGTGCTGGTAGAGGATGGAAAATTCAGGTTTCCTGGCTGGCAGCACACAACAGGCTGTGCGTACCTGGTATTCTATGGCTTTGAAGGGGATGGTTTTGGCCGCATTTGGCTTCAATGAGGTCTGGCTTCAGCAGCCTGGCCACCCAGCATTGACAGTAAATCCTTTGCTTTATCAACGTATTATATGATTCCTCCTGTGCAAAGAACAAAACAAAGACCGGCTCCATGTCAACAGGGAAATGGCCACCACCAACGCTGCCCTAGGCAGGACCTTTCACCAGCCCAGCCAGGCTGTTTGCCCTCGCAGTTTGTTAATTGCTTTGAGCTTACGCCCCCACCCAACACCACCTCATTTTTCTCAAATAAGTAATTATAGGATCCAGACCGAATTGGTAATAAAATTCTCCAGCGCTGCAAGGCTGTTAGCAGCAATGTTAAACTCAGCCTTGTTCAAGACTGTTGCTGAATTGTGTTTAGTGCTTGCTGTGAGTGTAGCTTTCCTGCAAGTTAAAGAGTAAGAGCTTCCTCAGCTGCAATATCCTAAGCACTAAAAAAGATAAGAAAACTACTGCAGGCTTGAATTCCAGACAAAAAACAAACTAGATCACTTGTTTACACAGTCCTGCCCCTGCAACCTACCCAGGCTCAAGTCCATCAGCACACACGTGTGCCTTCCTGCTGCTCTTCTCAAGGACATGGGGTCTGCTCGTGAGCTCCGTAGTTCCTCTGCCTCTGCAGCTTTGAAACTTCAGCAACACCTTGCCTCTTAAAAACTTTCTCAGGCAAAAAACAGAGGCTGCAACTCACACTGAGAGTCATAGTCACAGGCTGGGCATGATGCCAGAGGGGTGCTGCTGTGCTGAGCCTTGCCTGGTTGCTTTTTTCCTCAATGTGCATTCCACCATCGGGGGAAGGTTGTAGGCAGGAGCAGCAGGGGAACCCCCAAATTTCTTACAACCAGAGGAGCCAAATGGGTGGAAACCAGAGACCTCCAGGAAGAGCTTGAAAATCATAGAATATGTTGGGCTGGAAGGGACCTTTAAAGGTCATCTAGTCCAACACTCCACATCCCAGTAGGGGTGGAGCGAGGAGAAACCCAGTGGCTGCCTTCCTGGTGGCAAGAGGTCCCTGCCGGGTAGTGAAATGGGGGAACCGGTCCTGCAAGGAGAGGCCAGATGGGGACGCTGGAGCTGCTCCTGCCCTATGGGCAGAGAAGAGCTGGAAGATGTGGGCAACAGGGCAGCACCCAACCTCCTGCCTGCCCACATCACCTATGTAACCCCTCATAATCCAAATAGTCACTATAAAAATGCACTGACATTGACTGGGTTTCCTCTGTGGCTTGTGGCTTCTGTGAAGTAATGTCCCTCCACATTACCTATATGTTTATCCATTCACACACTCTTGTTCTTGGTTGTGGACAGTGCCAGGAGTTTCTGGGGCTTCCAGATGTCCCCAGTAGCTGTAGCAGATGATGGAAGAGGACAGGAACCAGCCTGTTTGCTCAGGGAAAGGCTGAGCTCGCTGTGCCCTTCTTGGCACATGCTACTCATCCCTCTGCTGCTGAAGGCACCTCAGCCCCATCTCTGAGCAGAGGTTGAGCAATATTGAAACACAGGATATTTTTGAAGCAAGAGTCCTTAGAAACATCCACTTCAAGTTTTTTCAGAGAGTACAAAAGGCACCGGAGATTTCGGTGGTTTCCAACGATGATGGTGACCTCCGGCCAGCCTTATGGCTGCAACTCCTCCGTGACTGTCCCACACACAGCTGACAGCGAGAGGGTGTTTGTCCTGGCCCGCTCTACACACGTAGCTTTCACCGCCTTGGGACAAAGAGGAGCTGCATCCCTCGAGGTTACTTTCTTGTTCCACCATGAGGCAATAACACTTCCCTGTGGGGCCTGTTGCCGCAGGCACAGAGCCAGCAAGGCTCGTTTCCCTGCAGGTGGCTTTAACCGCAGGGACGTGCCACACCACAGAGGGCAGGTATCGAACGCCCTGGGCCTGGCCAGCACAGCCGCTGTGACGGAGACGGAGCGCCGTGTCGCATGCAAGCTCCGGCACGCCCACTGGTACTTATATAACATCGTTTTGCTTTAATCTGACTTTTTAAGTAAATTGTCAAAGCCCTTTCTGTTCACTAGGAAGCTTTTTCTTTTGACTGCAAGTTTCATCTTTCAAAGCCTGGCTAGCTTTGAGTGATGCTGAAAATCCCCATTTGCAGTGGCTTTTTGTTCTGTGCTGGTATTGTTCGAGCAGAAGTGGTTGTTTTCTTCTCCTCCTGGCATAGCTCAGGAATGACTACATGGTCTGAGCTCAAAGCTTCTAAAAATACTCGCTCGTGAGGACAGATTCAGCATGGCAATGTTCAGACCCAGAGATTAACGCCTTGGAAAGGTGTGGTGGTCTGAAAATGAAGCCAGCGGCAGCATCATGCCAACTCCGGGCACTGTAAGCCCTGGAGCTGCAACACGTGGCAGGCAGAGTAGACCTGCAGAATTCTGCGGGTCTCTCTGCGGTGCCAGGGCCTGGGTACAGGGGAACTCTGGGCAGCGCCTGCAGAACCAGCCCAGGGGAAATACTGTCTGTAGAGAGTGACTCAGAAGTTGTAAAGAAGAAGCAGTCCTTGCTGCGTGGAGAAGCAAGGCTGAACGATGAGCCTGCTCCTCGCCAGAGGTTGGCCTTCACAACCACATCCTCTTGTCGGAGCGTGAGACAGACGGCTTTGGGGGAAGGGAGGACGGCAGGGACTGAGCAGAGCAGAGATCAGGCATATGACAAATTGCAGGAAAGCATGTGGGAGCTCCTTTTTGTCCTTCCACTGGCTGATTGCAGGAAGCTCCCCAGGTGACGGCTTTAGCAGCTGCTGGGACAGGAGACCTTATTGTTCTGTGCTTGTGTTTACAGCCATGCCAGTTTTTGGCAGGAAGCTCCAAGACAAAACCCTCGCATTCTTCTTTCTCACTTGCTGGGTTTGCTCTCAAGGGGCTGATCCTTTTAGCTCTTTCAGGTTAGCTCACCAACTGAGGAGCTCCAGCTTCCCCTTCCCTCCCAGCCAGGCCAGGCCCCATGGGCTTCGCCCTAAAATCCTGCCAAGAGCATGGAGACTTTTCACAGAGCTTGGACAATATTAAAGGTTGCTGCTGTCACTCCCGCTGCTGCATTTCTAATGCTAAACTATGCCCAGTACACCAACCTCTTTGTACCTTTCTTGGCCCTGTTTAGTTCCCATTCCTCCTTCTCTGACCTCAAGTTCAAGTTCTGTTCTCACTTTGGGTTTTCTTGGTGACACTGAGAGGAAATACATTTGGGGTATTTTTTCATCTGTCTGGCATTGCACAGGAAGACAGAAGCTGGTAGCACCCGTGAGATGAAAGGATGTGGGAACATGAAGGGCCTGTCACTGCAGGTCTCAATGGAGTATGCCTCAGAAACTGGCAGCATGTGGACATGGCTGCAAGCAAACTCCTTAGGTTGCTGTCATCTCCCTGTTCTGCTGCTCCCCTGCAACGCCGTGCCTCCCTGTGACACCTGTGCCCAGTCTGTGGTGGCCAGCAGCACACGGCTGACCCACAGGCATGGTTTCCAGCCTCATCTTCTCCAGCCTACAGCCAGGGGCACAGCACCCGAGCTCTGCCAGTGTTAAATCCCAGGCCTTCTTCCTCTGCCTCCTTTTTCCTTCCCCTCGCGGTGTTTTGTACCAAGGCTGGGAATGATGGTCACATTCCCACCACGGGGCTGGCAGGGCAGGCAGGCTGGGTGTCACCAGCTCCACTAGGGGGTGTCAGCCGGGGTTTTCCATGGAATGGATGCGCCCAGTGTTGTAATCTCACCTGAAGAGTGCCTGTCTGCGGTTCAGCCCCTGCCACGCTCGCCTGCGCCCGTGATCTCATGCGATTTTGCAACCATTGTCTGGGCACAGCCAGCCCCATGGTAGGGGAGCTGCAGCGAAGGCGCAGAACCTGGGGTGATTCAGCCAGGGAAACTCTCTCCCAGATGAGTCAGGCTTTATTCTGGCGTCTCCATGCCCTGCTGTGGGGGAGGATATGGCTACAAATTGCAGGAGCCCTCACAAAAAACGGGTCTCCTTCAGCACTGCTGCTCCTTTGGTCCCCTCAGCCCAGCACCACGGCCAAAGCCAGCTCCTGCCATGGCTGCTTCTTCTCCACAGTACTGCTGCACGCAGGCAGCTGCATCGTGTCAGCCCAGCGGGTAGATGACCCAATTCCTGAGAGCAGGGACAGAGCTGCCAACGTACAGCTCCTTAGACTGAGGGGAGGGCAGCGGATGGTCCAGCTGCGCTACGAGGACCTCACCGTACATCTCATCTGTGTCTCCTGCCAACATTGTGCCTCCTGGTGTCTTCTCTTGTCACACACACAGCAGGACGGGCAGCATCCAGGGTATTTAAATACGTAACACCAGCTTTTTTAAAAGAGCAAACAGGCTCTCCCTGGGCAATAAGCTTGGGGGGTGACTGGCAGCACTACAGGCATTTTGGAGAGCTTCAGCCAGTTCCTTGGAAAAAGAGGCCACAGGGGTTGAGCGCCTGCAAATGGTGCCCACACAAGGATGAAGGAAGGGCGGCCTCCAGTCATCACCCACGGGCACTGATGAGCAGCCCCACAAGCTCAGCCTGGGAGCACGAGAAAACAAAATGCTGCCTAATGGGGCATTCTCCTGCCCCATTTCTGCCGGCTCTGCCCTCTCCTGCACTGAGGCAGGGGGATGGGACAGGAAGGCCCTCGTTATTCGGAGCTTGCTAATTAGACGGGAATGTTATCTCCAGCCCAGATGTCAGCTCTGACCTCCTTCTAACCTTCTGGAAATCAAAACAGACACAACTCTGTTTGTTTTAAAATAATAAAAATAAGCGTTTGGGGTGAAGGAGGAAAACCCGGCCCTGGGGGTACAGCTGGGGAGGGAGGAGCGCACGCGACCAGAGAAGCCTGGCAAGGTACACCAGGCTGCGGAGCTGGGAGAGTCTGGCCACTCTGCCCTGGGCAGAAAACAAAGTCCCATGGCCTGTGGTGGCTGTGCACATATTTTAGGGCCTCTAACCTATATCCAGCAGTTGGGATGGTGCAGGCCTGGCTTCCTAGCCCAGCCCAACCGAGCTGAGACCAGTAGGTCCAAAGGTGGAACTGATGGGGAAGGGCAGCTGAGTTTGTATTTTATCTCCCTGTCTTGCTTTAGGATTTACCAAAATGTCTCAAAAGGTGATGTTAATTCCTGGAAAGAGCTCTGTCTTTTAAATCTGACCTGCCTGCCTTTTGTTCTCACCACCTAAGGTAGTCGCCAAAGTGTTTTGGACTAAAGGGAGCTGGGCGATGTGAATGGATAATGATTGTTGTCCTTGACTTGTAGTAAAATACATGTTTTATTGCATTTCTGTAATACCCTTCTATAGCTGGCTCTGAACTGGGCCGGTCCTTTGAGGACTTCACCCTATGTTAACCCAGGTTTAACATCTCTGTTCCCCGTTGCTTCCTCTTCTTTGTAAGCCCACAGCTCCAGCCTGGACCTCAGCACCAAGGAGGTCTTTACCCAGCACCCCTTGCCCTTCTGTGTCAGACATTCAGGCACCCTAGGCTGCAGCAGCAAAATTCCTTATGAAAGAGGCTTGACGGCAGCTCTTGCTGCAAAATGAGGAGTGGATGTGAATGAATGAGAACGAATATTTGGGCTTTCTCATTCCGATGCAGGCTCTGTAGCTCAGGGCAGCTGCTGGTCCAGCCTGGGCTCTACCCTGCCCATTCTGTCTACACCTCAGGAACAAGAGCGTAGTCTTCATGGAACTGCCCCAACCCCCTCTCCAAGGATTCCTCCTGATAGTGCTTTCAGCTGTGTAAGGTGGATGAGGGGAGAGGAACTGAGCTGCACACCCAACTGGCAGTGCAGAGCTGCCCTGTGTCTGCCTCACTCCTTTCTCTTTGTCTGCAGATAATGTTCATGACCCATTTGTCAACCTCATACCTGACACCTCATATCCCTGCAGTGCATTTCCCTCATCTGCAGCCTGGAGCTCATCTTGGCTTTCCCCATTTCTGGTCCTTCATGAAGACTTCAGAGGGATTGCTCATTACGCCACAATCCTGATATTGCAAAAGGCACCGTAGTTACACATCATTTTGTCCAGCGTTATCCCCAAGACAGCAAGGTAAAAATTCTGAGGTCTTATTTCTCTCTTGCTCCTTTGAAATCACATGCTCTCCCACTGAGAAATGGGTGTTCCTTTTTTACAGTCTGAAGGTCGTACCTCACAGTTATGATATCACAGCAGTGATGCACTGCCTTCTGGCAACGTCACCAGAGCAGAAATTATTTCTGTTGTCTTCTAGTCCTAGGTTCCACGTGGTACGCCCTGTCTCCCTGGGCTTCGGGGTTACTGAAGCAAAGTAATAGCTGAGAGGTGAGTAATTGAGAAGCTACCTGACCAGATTTAGACCTGACTGTAAACATCTTCTCCAATAACAAGGCGAAGGAGGATCTGTGCCTGCTAAGGTGCAGAGCTGCTGAAGAAGGATGGTGCACAGACATCCCTGGGTATGCATAGAGAGGGCAGTCATACAGTGTACCTGCACTACAGCTCTGCTCACAGAAACCAGCACAGGTCCTGGGAGCTGATCGAATTTCCATTCATTTTTATGACCTACACTTCTGAGCCAATATTTACACAATGGGTGTATGCTCCAACTCCCTGTGCGAGACGCTGTGCACACACACATATGCTGGTACTGTGTCTGCACACCTCAACACACACACTCGCAAAGTCTCAGGCTTCTACAAGTAGGCAGAGACACCTGGTCTCCTGGAGGTGAGACAGACAGTTCCTCAGGCTGCTTCGGGATGGTCCTTTACATTTGCAAGAGGGACATTGACAAACTGGAGCAACTCCAGTGGAGGAGCGTAAAGCTGGCCAGGGGGCTGGACCATCTGACACATGAACAGAGGCTGAGGGAGCAGGGTTGGTTTGCAAAGAGAGGAGAAGACTTGTAAGGGGGTATTATCTAACTACCCAGATGCAGTTTATGCAGAAGGTAGAGCCACATTGCCAGAGGTGCTAAGTGAAAGGACAAGAAGCAAGAACAGAGACTGTGGATTTGCCATCCTGAGAGATTTTCAAAATCCAGCTGGATATGGACCTGAGCACCCTGATCTAATCTTAAGGCTGGTCCTGCTCCGAGCAGGCAGTTGGAATGGAGACCTCCAAAGCTACCTCCTACACTAAATGATCCTGGGATTTTGGTAGTTCTACATGTTTGGCAATAGACATTCCTTAATTCAGGTACTGACTGCAACCACTTGCATGTGAGATGCTACAACAGCCCCTGTGACCAGCCATGCAGCTGGAGTAAATTCTTTCACGGTATCACTGGAAAGGAGGCTTCCTGGGCTGCGATTCCCTCGTAGTTTCTGACCAGCTTGTGTCTGGCTGCCCATGACCATGCATTTCCAGCGCCTCCCTAGCACCTAGTCAAATGGACCGAGAAAATGATCAAGTGGGAAGCATCTATTTTTCTTTTGGTTTGTTTCCAGCTGAATCAGCTGGCTGTCATCTGTGACCAGCAGTGGGAGTGTGAAGATCAGAGGAGGGAGGGGAGCAGCTCTCAGAAAAACCCCCTGCTCAGACTTGCTTTGGCTTAGCACAGCCACCAAGACCCAACCCTGACCCTTGTGAGGCTGAGGAAGAACAGGATGTTCTACCCTTGCAGTTTAACCAATGTCACATCATTCATCCCCAGGGGGAAGGGTTCACAGCTTCTTTCTGGAACCACAGAAGAGGCTGAAAACAGGTAAAGGGTGGCTGTTGTGGTAAGCTCAGGAGAGGTGGCATCACCTGAAATCACTCCCACCTGTGAACCCCTCCTACAGCTCTTGCTCTCCTTGGCTCTTAAAAATGTGGCTTGAGAACTATGAAAACTCAGCACATAGCAAGGAAGGTCATTACAAGCAGCAGCTCATGCAATTCTGTGCAAATGTGGGTGTCTGAGAATTGGTGAGCCCATGTGGTAGCATCTAGCCCACTTAATCCTGTGTTTCTGCGACTTGAACGCAGCCACAACTACAAGAAGTGCATTATTGAGGAAGCTCTCAGCGCCTGTTTCCCCTCATAAAACTGAGATAACGGCCTCCTGGAGTGCTAAACATGACTTTTTTGGTAAAGACTGTTGAGGGCTGGTGATTAGCACATGCTTTGTCCTCTGGAAGGTGAGCTTTCTGCAGCTCATGAGCAGCATGGCTAATCCCAATCTCCTGCCTCCTGCTCCTCCCCAAAACACGCCAGTGGTTACAGAAGGAGGTGGGTGCTGTAACATCGCTTTTTTTATATGTGGGGTTTTTGGTTTTTTGTTGATGTTGGTTGGTTTGTTTTGTTGGGGGTTTTTGGGTGGTTTTTTTCCTCCCATTGAGAAAAACTGATTCACACTGGGGTGTTGTCCTACCGGCTGGCAGTAGCCCCAAAACCAGAGTAAGAGCCTGAAATCCCAGCTCAGTGTGCCGCCCTCCCCATCCCAGCCACCATGCACATAGCCTCATAGAATGTGTGGGGCTGGAACTTTTCATGTCCTTGGTTTAATGAACTTGTGTCAGGAATTTTATGTGCCTAGCAACCTTATCTGATGACGGTGACATTTTTAGCATGTTTATGCTCTGTTTTATTTGCAACCCTGTTTCCAGCATAGTTCAGCTGGGTGGATTGGCTGAGGTTGAAATATGTAAGAACCCAACATACACACTGTCAGCTCAGCCAGAGATCCTGGGAGGGCTCCGAAGTACATCCAGAGACAAAAGGATCTGCAATGGACTTTGTGCACCAGATTTGCCAGCTGCAGCCTTTCACACACTCACTAGCAACACTGTGGGGGCTGAGGGGAGGGTTGTTTGTTTTTCCTTTCTTTTTTTTTTTTCTTCCCGTTCTCAGTACTGTCACAACCAGATGGGAATAGGTTTCCCACGTTGATTGTGGGGGACTCTCCAACCCTCTCCTCCCAGATACCCGCAACATTACAAATGCAGACGTTTCTGCTTCACCGCAGCTCCAGCTAGTAGGAGGTTTGGGGGAGAAGGGGAGGGGAGCTGGGTCGTTTTGTAGTTTGAAATTTAAACAGCTGGATTCAGCAAGGGTTCCCAGGGTTTTTCCCGGGCAGGAGGTCAGCAGCTTCTGCAGGCAGATAGCCTGGGAGCAAGCATCAGGAGTGCCCCTGGAGGCTCCACCTCCGCAGCTCTAGCCTTGAGTGGAGCACTCTTGCCCATATAAGGCTATACTTGTCGCAAGGAAGAAGAGCCATAAATAGTTGTATGTTCATTACCTGCCTCACTCTGTGCGAGATTGGGCACCTTCCCAAGTCAGGCTCTTCCTGCCGGCAGCTTCCAGTGCTCCCCTCCCCACTTCACCTCCAGAAAGGCAGCGTCTCCCATGTCTCTGCTCACGGATGCGTGAGCCCAGGCCATGAGGTCTAATTTCTCCAGGTGCTCTGCCCTGCACAACTCCTTGTCTTGGACTGTTCAAAGTGCAGAAACACTCCTGTCTGAGACGAGTCCTGTGGGAGGGGGGCTGTGGCTCACATGTCTGTGTGCCTTTCTTCATTGGCTCACGGGCAAAAAGTTTCCTTAGTTTGAAGAGTGGTATTTTCCCTCTTCAATGGAGAGTGTATGTACAAGGGAAGGTGTAGGAGGAGAAAGAAAAACAGTACAGCAGGGCAAAACAAGACACTAGCAAAGACTGCAAGCAGCCGTATGCAAGACATTCCTGTTTGCTTCTTTTTCAGAGTATGAGATGCCACAGGACAGGATGCTCCAAGAGGGGACTGCATGACAGGGAAGGAGCTGTTCTGACCAGCATTGCACCACCTTGCTCAGCTTGGCCCTAGTCTCATGGTATGGCTGTGGCACTTCTTGCAGGGTCCCCTACACCCTCCGCAGCCCCTGGGGACCTAGGGGCCATGGGGACACACAGTGAGGGAGACTTAGCTGTGCCGTGCAGCCCCTACTCGTGGTGTTGAGGGAGGAGGCTGTCCTCAGTGTCTTACGCTTAAGCACGCGAGCCTTCAAATGTTCACCTTCCCCCATCCTTTCTCTCTAGGAAAATGATCTTCCAAGAGCATAATGTCCTTTCTGAGGTGCAGCGTGTTCCCATGGGGAATACCTAAACACAGAGGAGACCTTGCTGTCTCCTGGAAGAAGCTTATCATGATGAGGAAGACGCTGTGGGCTGAGCAGAAGCAACGTCCTAGACCAGCAGTCAGGAGACCTGGCGTATCCAACAGAGAATTATTTGCCTGTTTCCTGATGTGGCTGAGTTTTACTCCTTCCTCCTTTCTCAATTTTTCTCCAAGTAATGAAGCAATTCATTGTCAGTGCATATTTTAAACACTGACTCTCTTGGTTCCTGTCTTAGACACAGCACATGCTTCCCAAAAGTTTCCTGTGGGCACCAGCTAGAGTAGTTTAAACATTTTCCATTGTATGTGATGTATCCCTGTGCTGCCACGGCATGCTTGGTTCCCTGATTTGCCTGGTCCATCAGAATTGTACCCAGCTCCTGCCTGGGACCCGCTGCAGGCATCGGGGCCAGTCTCAGCCTTTCCTCGCTTCTGATTGCTCTCTCACACCCAGTTTGTCTGGTCCATTTGAGCTTGAAAGCTCTTTGGGGAAAGCAACAGGAGCAGATCCTGGCTTGAGAATCAGTCTGTGTACTGCAGCACAGTGAGAAAGGAAAACTGTGGTTTGACGTGCAGCAATAAAGGGGAGAATGCTTATCTTCACTAGACCATCCTCAGTTTCTTTCAGAGAGGAGAGGGAAGGTTATTTCCAGTAAGAACTGCTATGCTTGGGAAGCTGCCACTGAGAATTATGAGTTTTCCCCTAGACAATCTTTTCCAGGTCTGTTGGCGGGCCAGGAGACACAGACCCTGCTGGGACTGTAGCTTGAGCTTCTCTTTCCCCAGCCGCACATAAACAGTGCTCCCCTGCTTTCTAGGCAGTTGCCTGGACACAAAGGCAACCTCCAGGGAACACAGATGTAGGCCTGCACCTGTGCTTGATTATCTGGGTGCCTTCTACATTGTAAAGGTCTTGGGCAAACAGCACTATTGCAGGCGTCAAGAGAAGTGTGACACTGTCTAGAGACTGAATCATAACATGATTCTTCTGATACTGTGGGTTAAAGTGCCTCCCTCGACCTTTCTCCAGAAATTCAACATAAGCAAGATTAGAGCGCAACAGTGTGAAAGGTTTCATGCCAACGCAGGGTGTAAAACATTTAGCATTAAGATGGCAGCTGTCCTTACAGCTCAGCATCCCATCCTTGCAATTGCTTCTTTTTGAGGCAGAAGGACTGCCCCAAGCCCCTGGGTTCCTTCCTTGCCTTGCCAGGAGGCAGAGGGAGGAGGAGGAGGGGTACCAGTGCCAGGGTTCTGGCAGTCCCCTCCGGGACAGCTGGATGCCAAGAGTGATGTCATTGCCATCAGGACTGAGCGTAGGGTTGGCAGGGAGGAGGAGGGCAGAGGCCTCTCCCTTCCCAGCTGTTGTGTTGTGTGTTGTGTGCCGGGTCCTGAGCACACTCTGAGGGGCTGGGCAGGACGCTGGCAGGCCAAAAGATATCCTGCGGACCAAGCAGGGCTCTCTTTTTAAAGCAAACTTTGCTTTGTTAATGGAAGGGATGGGGAAGGGTCTGGAGGAGTTACAGCTCACAGCTCCTCTCGCTTTCCTTTGTTTCCTCCTCCTGCAGGTAGCACTTATTTCAGGGCACACAAACCCAGATTGCATTTTTTCCCATCCCCAGGCATTTATACCTAGAATTACTTCCAGGGGACTATAATCCAGATTTGTAGTTTTAAAGGAGACTTACAAAGATCTGAAAAGACCTTGGGCTCTTGTATCTTGAAGAAGCACAAAAAAAGGCCTCTTTAAGTGCTTCTAATTATACTTTTTTATTTTCCTCCTGCTTTACGTATTTTCCTGCTTTTTTTTTTCTTCCCCCTTTTCTTTGCTAATTAGAAGACTAATTTTAGAAATTAGTCTTGTCCACCCTGGAAAACTAATAGAAAATTAGTAAAAATATGGTAGCATGAGAATGAAAGTAAGCCTGGGGAAAGGTAATTGTTTATAACCAAGGGGTTTTGTTAACTCCTGTGCCTAATTAACACACTACAAAGGGGAACCTTTGTTGAAACTTCCACACCCTGCTTTCTCAATTAAGGTACAAGAGAGATTATAATAAAAAGAGCTTGGAGACAGCTGGCATGTCCCCTAGCAAAGCCAAACCTGATTTTGCATTCCTTAAATTAAAAAAAAAAAAAAAGCAAAAACCACCAAACATAGGCATACCTTCTTTTCCTGCATATGATTCTTTTTTCTCCATGTAATGCAATACCCTTTCTCATGGATTCCAGTAGGAACAATCCTCATTGCTGATGTCTTTTTAGCCCACAGGAAAAAGGGGCTGGGGTGATTATTTTCAGGGTTATGAGGGCTGTTAGAAGAAACTTTGCAGGAAAGCTGAATCATCGGGTGAGCATCTTGTTTTCATCTTTTTGTGTTTTGCCATCCCACATCTAAGGGATGGCTTACGAAAATTCAAAAGACTTTTATACATGTACATTCCTCTATAAAGAGTCAAAGAATTATAGGCCTCTGTGCTGTCTTGCAATTAGCCACAAACTTATGTACAGGTGTGTGTTTCAAGTTCAGATGCAGTTGTAATCAGGAGAATGGCAGAGTAGCAAGAGGTTTAAGGATGATTTTACTCCATATATAAACAGAAAAGACAAGAAGGGAGTGGATGGGATTTATCATGAGTTGAATGCTTTGACTCACTAGGTAGAAGAGAGCACAGCTATCTTACTTTGTGCTTTAGATTTGTATCACATTTGGGTCTGTAACTCAAACTACAAATATTCTCTTCCAGAAAAACTTTCTGACCTCTTTTTTCTTTTTTTTTTTTTCTTCTTTTTCCTGAGACAGTGCAGAAGGCAGCAGTGCTTGCAGGACTCCTTACATCCCAGCCTAACACAAGCTGCTGCCTCACATAGAGGAATTTCAGAAGCAGCTCCCAAGCACCTATGTCCTGTGGGTTTCATTCCTCTAACACTTTCCTGTCTCTTAGTAGATAAGAAATATTACAGAGCAGGTGCTAGCCTGCAGCTGGGTAGTTCAGTACCCTGATACTCCTCCTTCAGTGAGGTATTGATTTTTTACAGGAGCTGTATGTTATGCAAACATGCAGTATGCCCAGTGAGTTGCTTTCTTTGTTCCAGAATAATCCTAGGAAACGATGCTCTGAAAATGGGAAGGAAGGTGACTGTTAAATGGAGCACGCCTGCACCTCGACTAAAGGTGGTTTCCCACAGCGATGGCACCTCATGTATCTCCCTTGGTATTTTCTCATATCCTACAAGCTAACCCCTCAGTGAGCCCTGGCTAATTTTCTGTCTTCTGTGCCAGTGCTGTCAGTTCAGTCTTCTGCTCCATCCATCTGATGCAAACACAGGGCTGAGAACAAGGGCAACGCACAGATCTTCTTGGTGCCCAGCTTCCAGCCCTGGCCCGTATGTTTCGGAAGGCAGAGCTGCACAGAACACTCCATGCTGGCAGTGGGAGGCCAGGGGAGCTGAGAGAGTTGAAGAGGCTCTCAAGGGAGCAAAGAAAAAAAATCCTAAATGTGGGAGGGAATCTTGGCAGAAATGAAAGGAGGGGGATGTTGAGCAAAGCATGCACTGGCTCCAGACACACACAGCTTCCAATACGTTACACAGGGAATCTGTGGGTGTGTTTGTAAGACCTGCCGCTGACTTGCAAGCACAAAGGATGTAGCCTCCTCTTCTCACAAGATGTGTGCTTCGGTATTGCAGAAGAGGAAGAACGAATGCTTGCCTAATTTCACATTGAGTCTTCTTTCTGGTTGTAGCCCAACAGAATGGTCCCGAAGTTTGGCTTTGTCTGGACCAACTTTGGTTTCTGGCAAGTAAAAGTGGGGTCTTTAATTGAGGCAGGCTATAAACGAGTTAGTTCCCCTGCAGTTCCCACAACAAAGCTGCAGTGAGAATCTGGATGACTTTCTACAGCACTGGAAAAATCCCTTGTTCCTAGCATCTCTCGGGCATACTAGAATATTGCAAGCTAGTTTCACTTTGTCCTCAGACAGCTCCCTGGAATGAGAACCACAGAGCCACTTCATTTGAGCAAATATTTGGCCTTGATTACTATTGCAGACTGAGCCCAAAAACAAACAGCAAACGTGAGGTAAGCTGAGGGGCACTATTAATGGAGCAAAAACTCACCTAGTAACATCAGGAAAGGCAGCAACCTGAAAACAAGGTTTTTGGGTTTTTTTTCTAGGAAGATGGGGAAAAATAAAAGGGAAACT
>NW_009696960.1:24091-25567 GCF_000703405.1 Apaloderma vittatum
GGCTGTGAGAGGAAGAGGGAAGTGAACATCCAGTTAGATGCCTTAGGTTTAGAGGTCCGTTAAAGGTAACTCACATCAAAAAGCAATTAAAACAATGAAGACAATTGTGAAGTAGTTAAGTTAAACACCATCACCTTTATGTATTCTCTGAACTCAGCCTGCTACTGAATTCTTGGTTCTGTGAAAACATAGTCCGGCCTGAAACCTACAGAAGCAGAAGAGAAGGAAAGGTGACGTAAATCTCTCCACAGCCCTACGTTATCAGGATGAATTAAACAGTGTTTAGACAGATTTGTCAATTTCTTTAAGGTAATTTTTCCTTATCAATATCTGACCCAAGCCTGGTAAGTATGTTTGCTACCTGAGCGTCACAAGCATGAGAGGTACAGGGTGACAGACCGGCTGGGCAGAGATGTTATTCTCCTTTCAGTTTGTCCTCTTTGGAGTAAGAATGCCCGCAAGCTCTTTTAAACTCAGGAATCTGAAGCATTTCTTACCTCCTCTGAGAAAGGAAGATGGAAAAGGAGGTATTTGAAATGTTAATAAAGGATCCTTAGCAATGGTTGAACGAGGGAGCTGTGAGGCCAAGACACAGAAGCATAAAATTACATGCATGTCCTCACTGAATTATCACTGAAGGAGCTAAGCTTTCTGCAGCAAACGGTTGTCGTGCCTATATAAGGCAGGTAACAGGATGTGTTCTGCTGGCATTTTGGAAAAGCCCGAGTAGGCCCAAGACAAAAAACTCTGATTCCAAACCTCGGGGTTGGGGCAAAGATGCTTTTGCTGGGTGGCTCGTATTCCTGGTGGCCCTTTTGTATAATGGTGTCGGATGCCAGCTTTCTCAGAATTTAAAGGTGAAGAGAGAATAGTGAGCAGCAAGAGGACAGGACTAGAGGAAAAAAGGTCAGGAAGGGGTTATACTGAACTAAAAAATGCCTGTTGCTTAGCATTGTGCTTGCATTTAGATGGCAGAGACAATTATATTAGAATTCCTTAGAGGTAAAGAGCTCTGGGCCATTATTCTTAGTATGTCAGATTAGGAATGTGGTGTCTCTAACCATGCATAATGGAATTGCAATCTCATCTCAGGGTTTGGAGAAACTTGCAAGCTCCAAGAAGAGCTTTCCTCTGCCTTAGACTTAAGTTTTCATTTAGGTGTGTCTCTGAGGATATTTCCATGACTTCAGTTGGAGCACAGCTGTTCGATAACCTGCTTCCCCAATAAAGGCCCCTTCTACAAGATGCTGTTACTCCCATTTTATTGCAAGGAGGGACTGTGGCACAAGATACTTACTTGTGAAACCAGTGGGTAGATGTTTAGGCCTCTGAATGGTATCACAAACAAGCAGAGATGCTGTATGTAAATGCTTTGTTTTTCAGCTGCAGATCTTGTCATTACTGTTTTAAGAAAGTAAAAACATGTTCCTCTTAGTAAAGCTTGAGCAAGAACCGCACTGAGGGAGCAGGAGTTCA
>NW_009696960.1:25598-29280 GCF_000703405.1 Apaloderma vittatum
TTCACATGGGACTGTGTGGGTGGAGGGTTGAGGAGAGGTGAAAAACAGAATCACCGTTTTAAATGCTAGAGTATTCGAGGTACATCTCCTCCGCAGTCTTGGGGTGCAGGAATAGTTCCCTCTTAAATTTTCACCATCAGCAAAGTCAATTTGAAAGACTCTTGTCAGTGTCTCAGTTTAATCCCTTCAGTTGTGCTGATGTGTCTCTCTGTGGGCCTATAAACTAGATCAGTGAACTGATCTTTTTCCATAACCTTCTTTTAAAACTCTACTTCAGTGATCCAGTTTACAATATGGCTTTTGAAACACCTGCACCAGCGTCACTGGAGCAGTGGTAAACTATGGCATGGCATTAGGAACGGCTTGTGGGAGATGAGACATCTTAAACTAGCTCTGCTGATGAAGAGGGCATGATGGAATCGCACCCCAACATGTGAAAATGAGCCGATTAAGCCATACCTTTTCCACAGCCATGCCAGAAGTTAGATAGTCATGCTAAGGGTAACATCATTCTGTAAGAAAAGGGCTATTCTCCCACCAGCTGCTCCTGAGACACATTTCTGTTACTGGGATCCAGTGCAGCTCTTTTTTATATGTCAGCTGCTCCTGGTAGAATTTGGATGAACAGAACTAGAACTTGGGCTTAAATGGTTAGTCACTAAATCTGTAAGCTCTGACTGCCCAGTGGAAACATCACTTGCTTTTACTTCTTCCACATCTTAAGTACATGGTTTTCAACCTTCGGCACTCTTACAGTTTGAATCTGGTATTTGTTATGGGAGCAAGGGGAAAAAGAAGTTACGTGCTAATAGATGGTATCTAAATTGCAGAGAAATTTCAGGTTGTTCAGAGGACTTTGGTGTGAAGCCCGTCGATATGTGGCTTTCCTCTACAGACCGACATTCAAAAACTAATTTCCTTTTATAACAGTATGTGAAAACTCTTCAAGTTCTCATCTGCTTTTATAGCTGCTGTTTTGTATGGGTGTACATATTAAAGCCACTGCAGAGTTCCTTTTTTTGAGAAATTCTAAGTATGAATCTGCACTGCAACTACTGACGTTTCAGCCTTTTGCAAAAGGAGAGCTCAGGCTTCTTAGCAATAGCACATTTTGACATTCTCCAGATCTGTACGCATGCGGTTTCTTTCTAAAGCCACTGTGGTTAGCATTTAGCAATATGACTTCTCCAATGAAGCAAACACCTTTCATCTCTGTCACTCTTCTCGTTTCACTCTCTCAAGCTTGTCAGTAAGAAAATAGTTCTGGAAGAGATTTCTTCTACCTTGCAAAGCACTGGAATTTTTTCACCAAAATTAATTTAGCCACTTTACCTCTTTGTCAGATACAGAAATCAAATGTCCCTGCATTTATTGCTGAGAGGAGAAGTGCAGGTTTTTTTAAACCGTATTGGTTTAGGCCAGTGTAGTTCAGCAAAGTGGGCATTTGTTTGGTCTGCAGCTAAGGCTGGCAAACTGAAGAGGCATCTCGGGATGCTCAGTGCTTAGTAGATTTCTTTTTCTTCCCCGTATAGAAATACTACAGTACCATTAATTTACTCATGCCAAACTGGTATATGTCTGCTGTTGAGACAACATTTTTCAGAATTCAATGAACGTTACAAGCTTATTCTTCCAAAGGATGCTGGCCTGCACACACTGTTGGAAAAATGTGAGTGAAGATGATCAGGATACACATAAACATCCTGTGAACTTGTAGAAAGTAACAGATGTAAAAAAATAATACGATAGTTTTTTTAGTCATACGTGTTTCTCTCTGAGGTGTGTCTCCTTTCCTGGGTAACTTCCTGCCACCAGATGAACACAAAACCCTGCTGCAGTTATCTTCAAAGTAATCAGGCAACAGAAATCAAACATTTCAATTCTGACTTGCCTCAACTACTGCACATCTACAAATCTGACCATGAGGGAAATACAAAGAATTTTCAAAAGAGGTGGGATATGCTTTTTGTTAAGAGAAAGGATGGTGTAAATCTCCAGCAATCTTTGTTCTGGACCACAGTTTTGATGCTTTACTGCTGAAGTCATCAAGAAAGTTTTGATATTGATTAAACAGGAGTGGGAAAAAGTTCTCAAATTAAAACAAAAAAGAAAGAAAAAAGATGCCAAACCTTAGGGAGACAGTCCAGTCTGACCTTAGACTTAAATCTTAGCATCAGGAAGAGTAGAGTACATGTATGACAGTCAGAAAAGAGTGGAAAAAAATTAAAATTCTCAGCATCATACACTCTTGAAAAAGACTTTGAGGAAGCCTTTCATGCTTGCAGTCATTATCTTTTATTTCTCACATTGTTACTGCTGTCAGTTCATTCTGCCTTTTGTTGCTTTCCCAGCTAAGACCCGCTGGTTTTCTCCCCTAAAAGCTTTATTTAGATTTGATACTGACTGCTTTTCTTTGCTTACCTTTCCTTCCTCAGCCACTTGGCTGAACAGGCAGCCTCTTCTGTCCTTTGATATACGTAGTTGACTCCACTGTTTTAATTCTGCTTCATTTTTGTGGGAGAATTTTAAACCCTATTGTTCAGTAAATATCCTTTCCATATGTTGGTCACTATTTCTTTCTTGGATCAAAATGAGTCACTAGACGCTGCAGATCACCATCTAAGGTATCTGTTTATGTAGATCTCCGGTTGTCACAGTCCCAGCTTTGTTTTAATTTTCTGCCTTGATGTACTAGTGAAGACCTCTTCTGTACGTTCCCTTCTCAACTGCCAAATTACATTCTCATCTCTATTTTGTACCTGTATTTAGATTTCCCATATCTGCCTTTAAAAACGACACCTTTGTATCCCTGATACTCAGCTCTACAAACCTTTCAGTGATTTCTCCCACTGCCTTTTGTCTCTGGAGATACAAAGGTCTAGCATTGTTTCCAAACTGCTGCAGTGAATCTTTCTAAGCCTTAAATGTTTCACTTGGACATGAGATGCTTACTTGAGATACTTCTCCGCTAACTTCTACCTTTATTCAAGCCGTTTCTATTTGTAACTTTGCTATTGCAAGGTAAACCCTTCCATTTTCTGTTACCTACATCTGGGAACCTTCCCTCCCGGCAGAAAGCAGGACGCCCCAAAGGGAGGGAGCCTTGTGTTTATGCATGCTTGTATAACGTGCAGTAAACCTCATCTGCATGGCTGGATCTGACCTATGTGCTCTTTTCAGAGGGACTTCTGTCTTCCATCTTGGCTACTGCTTCCTCCTTTTACTCACCCTGAAGTTCAGCCTTGAAGAGCACGGGAGTAAATGCAAAGCGGCAGGATTACACCACCTCTATCTTTTCATGCTTACAGTTTTGGCATGCCTTCTTAAAATCCATTTCAAGCCACCTTTAACGCATGCACTGCCTGTTCAAACACCTCAGTAACACCAGCGGGCAGCTCACACAGTTGCTTCGGCTTGCCTCAGTTCCGTCCCTTTATCGGATGGAAAAAAAAAATTTGACTGGCACCTTCCTATTGCGGTTATTTTGCACCGCAAGACAACAAGGGCTGGGTGGGGACCTTGTGGCCGGGTGGGGATTCCCCCCCTCCCCAGTTCCCGAAGACTGCTGGCAGGGCCTCCACAGGACGGGCCCATAGCCCATCGCTCTGGATCCTGCAGCCTGACCCCGAGCTCCCTTCTCCCGGCCCTGGGGGCATTACTCTCGGGCCGGCAAACCCTGAGG
>NW_009696961.1:0-8813 GCF_000703405.1 Apaloderma vittatum
TAGATTTGTTAAAAGAACAAATCAGAGAAGACTAATGAGAAATAAAAAAACCCCCAGATCTTAAAAGGAGAAATAACACCTTCCTCCCATCCCTCCCTTCTCTCTGGGCTTAACATCGATCCCGGTTTCTCCACCTCCTCCCCCCGCCGAGCAGTGCGGGGGGACAGGGAAGGGGGTTTACGGTCAGTTCATCCGATGTTGGTTCCACCGCTTCCTCTTCACTTCAGAGGAGGACTCTTCACTCTTCCCCATGGCCATTGTGGGGTCCCTCTCACAGGAAGCAATCTTCACACTCTCTTCTCCACGAGTCATCCCACGAAGGGCAATTCATCACACACTGCCCAAACTGAGACACCTCACGAGGGGCAACCCACCCCTCGTGAGTCTGAGGTGCAGTCCTTCAGGGGAAACTGCTCCAGTCTGAGTCCCCCACAGTGTCACAAAAGTCCTACCAGCCAACCTGCTCCAGCCTGGGCATTCCTCTCTTCCACAGGCTACAGGCTCTGGCAGCAAGTTGCTCCAGTGTGGGCTTCCCACAGGCTACCTCTGCCCCATAATGAATATCTACACCCTGCCCATGGGCTGCAGGGTGACAACTTGCTTCACCATAGTCCTCACCATGAGCTGTGGGACTCTCTGCTCCAGCACCTGGAGCACATCCTCTGCCCCCTCCTTCTTCACTGACCTTGGCGTCTTCACATGTTCTCGCCTCTCCACCTCTGTGCCAGCTGTTGTTGCACAGTTCTTTTTCCCCGTTTCTTAAATAGGTTTTCACGGAGGCGTTCCTCTCCTATCATTTTACTGATAGGCTCAGCCTTGGACAGTGGCGGGGGGTCTTAGCTGGCTGGCACTGGCTCTGTCAGACTCGGGAAGCTTCTAGCAGCTTCTTGGAGAAGCCACCCTACAGCCCCCCTGCTGCCAAAATCCATCCAGGCCAACTCAATACTCCAGGACACTTATAAAGGCTTTTCTTGTCAGAGGACTATTGAAATGTGTGGCAGCACTCACCCGCCATGGCCCCCCACCCAAATTCTGGGGTGTGTCTCCCCACTTCACAAAATCTGGCTATGATTTAGTCAGGTCTCAAGTCTCTAAGACCACATCTTGATGCTGCTCTTTCAAGATGACGAGGCGTATGGTTCAATGTCGCTCTCTTTGTGCTCTTTATCTCACACTCACAAAGCACAGTTATCTCCAGTGTCCACCGGGCTTTGTGGTTCACGACTGGCATTCTTCCACATTTATCTAGTTCTTCAAAATGGGTATAAATCCCATGGGTTTTCCCAGTGGTCTGTTGCCACTTAGCTAGTGTTCTTCTCCCTCAGCGCTCCACCTGGATGCTTCTACCTCTGGGCTTCTGGTCCTTCATTTGGTTGGAAAACTGTTGTGTGGTGGGGAAGCAAGAATGCAGTGAGGCTTAAACAAGCTCCCCTGCCCAGAGGCAAAACCATGATGGAGCTCAGAAGGAGACCTTGCTGTTTCCCAAGTCATGCATGGTTGCTCAGTAAGGATGAGCATGACCTAAAGATCTGAATACTTCCTAGTCAGAATCAGATAAGACAAGGCCTAGGTAGCATTTCAGTGGCATTTGGTTTTGACCTGAGGCACACCAGTGTAAAACCATGGAGGTTGACTCACAATGTAGAATACCATGTAAATCTTATTGTACTCAGAGCACAAATAAGAGTAAGGCCACTGAGGTCAGTATAATAAAGGACTGGGTTTTTATTCTGGTAGGAACATTGTTGTAGAGTCCCTAACAGCTATGCTGGAAGAGTTACTCAAGGCATCGCCTATTTCTCCTCCCAGGATGAACTCTACATACTGACAACATTTCTGTTTGTCTAAACCATTTAAAAAGTCTTAGTAATAGAGGTCTTACAAATTCCCTAGAAAGTGAGAGCTCAGTAAAACTAGTGCCAACATTAGAGTATTTTTCCTAATATCTAAACTTTGCTAACATTTCAGCCTACTCAGTGAACATGGAAAACATTCTGCAGCCTTGGACATACTTTAAGTATGCCATTGCGTCTCTCCACTGTCTTATTTAGACCAAACAAAATTAATTGCTCCAAATATTCTCCAGATTGTTCCAATTGCTCACATCTTCTCTGGACTTTGTCTAGTTTTCTTTAAGGAAATTATGGAGTGAGTTAAAATATTCTCCACACAAATAATTTACTGGTGCTGAATGAAGGACTTCACATACCTTACAGACAGCGATCCTCTTTCCTGCAAGATAATATTGTTGACTCCAATTGCATCTGTGATTCACTGTAATGACTCAGATTACTTTATGAAGAATTGTTATTTTATTCACTCCACCTTGTATTTCTTCCAGTGCACACTAGACAAGAATTAGAATAAACCCATACTGAAAACAACTTTCAACTCCCTTCAAAACAGTTTTACAAACTAGTACCTACAAATATCAGCTCAACTAAAATGAAAGGAAAAAAAAAACAAAAACAAATCCTTCCTCAGTTTGGTCAATGTATCCCAATATTCATTTAATTAATCTCCAGAAGCAAAATGTGTTTACCTCTTCTCACGGGCTACCATTGAGGGGGCCAGTTAGCTCAGTCAGTTGAGTGTGGTGCTAAGAACGCCAAGGTCACGGGTTCGATTCCCATTTGGTCCCCATGTGTTGCCCGATCTAGTTGAGAGGTGGTGATCCTGGCAACAGGGAGGCTGGATTAAAATGATCTCCAAGGTCCCTTCCAGCCTAGGCCATTCTATGATTCTATGATACTTACCACACTCAACAGACTTTGCAACCTTTTCCTGGCATCAGGAAGGCTTTGCTGTAAACTTCAAGTTAAATCATTCCTTAGAACTGGTATGGTTTAATTACATTACTAAAAAGAATATACAAAGTAAAAATTATCTGAGAAATGTTACGGGCTTTTGAGATGTTTTAGAATGCTTTTAATATTGTTGGTTATCACTTTTAATAGTTACCTAATACAGGATCTGTTCCTAGAAGTAATGTGGTGTTTGGATAGTCCCATATTGTCAATACAAGCTGATAAGCCACGAATAAACTACTTATGTGAGGTGGAGCAACACTATTCTGAAGGAGGAAGATGCAGAAAATCCTTATCCAGTTCATCACAACTGTGATTAATTTTCCACAATATTCCCTACTATACTACTACTGCAAATAGGTGGAATACCTAAGCATATAGCTCTTTAATAATCTTGCTCCTATCGTTCTAATGCTGACCTTATTTTAAACTTCATGTGTTAATGCCAACTCCTGTTTATCACTGCTTGCAAAGGGTTTACGCTGGACACAAGTTGGCTATTACCAAGGACACAGTAACACACACTCTAACAAACATGCCAGCACATCACAATGTTTCATTATCAGGAGCTACTACATATTTTTATCCTACCGTAGCAAAAATGCATTGTTTCACCTGCTCAGCACAGGTAACAGAATGGCACTATGGACATCAGACAGATACAAACTCAGCCTGAACCAGTGGTTGCTGCAAGCCACCTGCACAGCCCTTTCTCTACATTCCTATCTATGCAGCGAGAGTACTTCCCCAGTTTACAACAGCAGCAAGATAAGAAGCTAGCAAGAGCTAAATGGTGGTATCTTGAGTATATCTATGCATGTAAGTAGAGACTGTACGTATGAGATTACCTGTTTATTCATGAGCACATTCCATGCAGTGTATCACAGAAATATTGGATATGACATCATAACTAAAGCCCTTTCAAAATGCAGATACACAAGCATGCTGAACTAAGATTGCACAAGCATCTCGAATTGTAGCATTTCCTAATTTTCAGTTCCTTGATTTTGGCACCTTAATGTGGTGTAGGCAGAACTGAAGCCAGAGGTACCACAAGTTAAGCAACTGTCAACACAAGCGCAGAAACACTGCTTTATAATCTGCTTAGACCAAGCTGTTCTACTAAATTTGCATGTCCTCTACTACTGCAAGGTCACAGTGAACAGGGTTAAGAGGTGTACTCTCATGTCAGTGTGAAGTTCAGGTTTGGGCCATCTATGTTTCTGCCCTCCAGGGATTGAGCATACCTAACATTTTGTTCTAGACCTTTTGGCACTTCTCCTTGTTACACCTCCATCTCAAGCCCTGGATCTCTCTATTTTTGAGAAAAGTGAAGATACTGGAAGAGTTAAAGGCCAAACACCAGGAACAAATACAGGACATTGCTGACAGAAGGTCAGAAAAAAAATCAGACGACAGCCAATAACCATTAATGGACCAACTCAAACAACCCATACTACCTGTCCCTTTCCCCAGTGCAGTGATCCCAACATGCCATTAATTAATATTCTACCCACACTGGCACCTCAAGTAGTAACAACATGGTAACACATCAGCATAACATGCTCATAAGGCACCTATGACAGAATTTCAAAAAATTGTACCAATTTTGGGTCAGACAGGGCAAGAGACGAAACGGAAGCGACCACTAAATACAGAGTGAAGCAAAATGGATATTTGATACCAAAGAAATAGAACAATACACAGCTGCTGCCCATAACCTCTCCTGTTTCCTAGGATCCTTCCTGGACACACACAGAACATCGAGGACATTAGTGACAATAGTTAATGTGGTACCCAGCAAGCCTTCCAGTAAGGCCAACAAGAATGGAGCAGGAAATACAGAGATCTGTTCAAAGGCTCAGGAAAATCAGTGAGAGAGAATGCTTACGATGGCACAGGGGCTTTTATGAATGAGATACAAAACACAGAAGGATAGAGGGCTTCATTGTGTTGAAATGAGCTATCAAAAGGGATTATTATGCCCAGAGACCAGGTCTTGCATTGAAAAAAAGAGCCTTGCAGTGACATAGTACACAGGTATTTTCCTAGTTTCCGAGATGCCAGGTGACTACACCAAGGAGAGGCTAAAGCACCATGAGATATACATCAGCTTCTTCTGAATCAAAAAACTAAATTAGTTTTTAAAATCAAATTATTCACATTGTTTCATGTGAATCAAACTTTACTCTCCCTCCTTGAACTCTTGCACTCATTGAACTGTTGGAAAGATATGTTAAGAGCTTGTGCCATCCCTACAAAACATGTTGATTTTTATTATTTCCTCTCACTTCCAGAACAGAGCTCTTCTTGGACCTTGAAAAAAAAACAAAACCACAACTGCCCCCACATTTATTTTTCTAAACCATACAGCACAAAGAGCCATCCCCTATCTTCTCCCCCAGCAGCCATGTGGTAGGATTACAATAAGGCACACACAGAAAACACACTTACCATCTGAATTCAGAAATTCCCAGAGAGACATGAAGTACCTGAAATAACCCTCTGTAAATTGAAAATGCTCCCATCCATTTATCCTAGCACAAACTCCACAAGTACTGACGAGTGCCTTGCAATGAAGTCACATCCATTTCTCATTTAATAAAAGGGTACTAAGCATCTTTGACAGTCACGCATCTTCATGCATTACATCACACCACCATGCTGTTAAAAATGAACAAGACCTACAAGGGTATACTCTGGAAGGCGGCCTTTGGAGCTCCTGCATAAACCCATGTTTGCACCATTTCACCCACCAGCTACTCAAAGCGCAACAGCAAGAACATTTCCAGTGATGCCCTTTGCACAAAGGTGCATGACAGTTTCCCCATAACATGCCCCCAGACAAACATTTCTGGAGCAGGAAATTACGAGTTGATGCTCA
The DNA here is from genome assembly GCF_000703405.1 of Apaloderma vittatum. NCBI lineage: Eukaryota > Metazoa > Chordata > Aves > Trogoniformes > Trogonidae > Apaloderma > Apaloderma vittatum. The sequence goes on from NW_009696961.1 coordinate 5,692, forward strand.
TAACTGCTTCTCAGCTTTGAGTATGCATTGATATTCAATAGCCAATGACACACAAGTTCAAAGCCTCCTTCAAGCTACTGTATGAAGATGCAAAATGATTCTTCCCAACCTATCACGGAATAATCATAGAATCATAGAATGGCCTAAGCTGGAAGGGACCTTAGAGATCATTTTAATCCAGCCTCCCTGCCGCCAGGGACACCACCTCTAGACTAGATCGGGGAACACATGGGGACCGAACGCGGATCGAACCCACAACCTTAGCATTGTTAGCGCTACGCTCAACTGACTGAGCTAACCGGCCTCCAATAATATAGCAGTGTGTATATATATAAATATATATGTACTTGTAGCAGAAGAAAAATGAATAGCAGAAAAACTAAGAAACTAACAATTTGTAATGGAGAATTGAGGTTTAATAAGCATCTGTAGTCATGTACTTATTCCTTCTGTGGCAGTTGTATTTATTACAATCTTTTTGCAGTGATAAACAAGTATGAACAATAATCTAATTATGTTTTGTTAATTTTTTTCCAGACTGTTCAATAAATGTAACACTAGAAGAGTAAATAGGTTTGAAAATCAGTTCAACAAATATGACTAAAAATCACAAAGGCTTAACATTGCTCTGTACTGAGGTCCCAGTAATCTGTGCAGGGGCAAGACAATTTCCAGTTTCTATCAAATATTTTTTAAGTCATGAGGAAAGACTCATTTGTACATTATAAATGTGGAAACTTCCTAACAAATACTAACCCTGCTGAATATGCCAGCTAGGAACACCAACTTCTTGATAAAAGCAAATAGAAAGAAAAAACAAACAAACAAACAACTCACAAACAACAGAACAAAAGCCTTGCTAGCAGGGTACAGATGGTGCACCAGGAACTACTGCTTAGAAGTGCCGAAGACCATTAGTTTCTTATAGAATCGCAGAGTGGTTTGTGCTGGAAGGGACCTTAAAGATCATCTAGTCCAACCCCATTCCATGGGCAGGGACACCTCCCACTAGATCAGGTTATTCAAAGCCCTGTCTAACCCAGCCTTGAACACTTGCAGGGATGGGTCATCCACAATTCCTCTGGGCAAGCTGCTCCAGTCATCACCCTCATAGTAAAGATTTTCCTCCTTCTATTTTAAAATGTTACCTCTTGTCCTATCACCACAGGTCCTGGCAAAAAAATCTTTCCACATAAGCCTCAATGAATGGCCACAATAAGGTGTCTCTTATAAGGCAGGTTGATAGAGTTCTCTGGTATTAAAGCTGCCCAATGCTCCCTCTTATTATAAGCTCCATTTTTAATTGCTTGGATATCTAATGAACTGTTTATAAGATTTTTGAATATGGAAATTATAAACCTCTGTAAACATGATTTCCTTAAACTCAGCAGAGGCTAAGCCTAGAGCTCTATTTCCAGAATATGCACCTGCAGTAAGACCTGCTTCTACACAAAGCCACAGGACTTCTCCAGTTGCAGCTCTGACCTGTCATGGGACATCCTAGAGCAGATTTAGTGAGAGCAATGAACCCTTTTCCCTTGCATTCTCAGTCCCTTCCACTGTTGCTGGATCCAAGAATAATAACAGGGAAGGAACTGTCAGCTTTGAATGCAAAGGGGACAAAAAGACATTGGATGGAATAAATCATGAGAAAACAAACAGTGAGAATTTGGACTGGGTGCTGGCAGGAGAGCTGTGTCCACAGCAGAATCAGATGAGAGAGGGACTGACGACTCCTTAGTACTAGAGGTCTGAGAGGGAAAACACTATCAAGACTGGTAGCTGGCACATACATACACACCTGTTCGAAAGGGAGATTAAATAGCCAGATGAGAAGACTGCAACTCACTGAACAAGGTGATTAGGAGCAGGAGATTAAGTACCCATGAAGTGGTTTGTAATGGTAAAATAAACAAAAGAGCATTGTAAGTGAGACAGAAAGAGACAGGGAAGTAGTCTGGAGGGAAGGGCTATGACTTTCCCACTGCTTAGCAAGGAAACTGAGATTAAGATGAGAAATCTGTAAACAGTCTTTGCTGGGTGGATGACGAACAGGAACCGAGCTTTGAGTATGGAGTAAGTTATAATGAAGACTCAAAAAAGAGAGGCCTTTGATGTTGAGTCAGACACCTAAAACTTCCAAGTGCCTCTACCTACTCCATTTTCCACCTATAAAATGGAAACAATGCGGACGTCCTCAATTCACAGTTGTATTTCATGGCTGTCACAGAAAGTCCCCAAAAAGAAAAAACTTCTCTTCAGAACAACACACAACTGAGTATATTCATAACATAGTCATTAAAAAAAAAAAAGAGAAAAAAACCCCAACAACAATTTTACAACCAACTAAATATGCATTTTGAAGACTGAGACAGCAGGAGCATTAGTGATGTAAATGGAGAACTGGTCTAGGGGTGCGAACCAGGGTTGAACATGTAGTTTTACTTTTGGAATTCGCTAGGTTTTGTGCTTCATTTTACAAACCTGAAAACAAATTCACATCTGTGTGGATAAATGGAAAACCCTGCTGGCATTGCATTGTCGTTAATTTTCTTCTTGAAATCCCTACTTGCAAAAACAAAAGGAATGCGCTGTACTCCAAGTTTAAGCATGGCTGACAAGTGAAAACATACTCCTTTCTTACCCTGGGTCAGGCCAGCGCGGCACCACAAATGTATTCAGGTTAAGCAGCCACTACACATTTTCCTGCCCATCTGTCATACAACAGATACTTAACCAAGAAGCCTGGCACAAGTGAAGGAACATGCTACAAGTCACCAGAGGTAACGCTCTCCCACAAAACACCCTTCAGCCCGCCTCCTCACCAGTTTCTACGAGGCCTCAGCCCCTGCGGCCCAGAACCAGCGTGTACCAACCCAGCAGCAGCAGCTTGGTGTGAACCACAACCACCTCCGAGTACCAGGTGGCTCACAGAGCACTCCTCAGCAACAAGCCAATGCAACAGAGCACCTGTACAGGACAGGGGCCAGCCGCGGCCTGTGGCCGGGATCAGGCTGTCAAAGGGCCGCGTAAGGACAGAGAGAAGGCGAAAGAGGGAACGAGAGGCAAGACCTGCGGCACGTGCTGAGCCACAGAGCGGGGACACTCGGCGCGACACCAAC